>NC_059302.1:10930924-10940924 GCF_017591435.1 Portunus trituberculatus | reverse complement strand
GGGACTCCTTGCTTGCCTCAATATTTTCTCCCTCCTACAACTTGAACTCTTTCAAGAGGGAGATTCCAAGACACTAAAAAAAAAAAAAAAAAAAAAAAAAGGCAGGAGGGAATGAAAATATTATTTTCTTCCATCATTTCATAACATCTTTACCTGTCTTGCGTGAACTACCTAGTCATCTGTACTTACTAAGTTTTTTGATATAACAGTGAAATGAATTCATATAAGATATTAGTCTATCAGTGCAGTGCTCTTCATATTCAGTCCACCATTGAGAAGTCTAGAGTTTGATTCCTAATCAGGACACTTGGACTTGTCACAACAAAGGATAAAATACAAATGGATGTAAGTGATGGAAGCTGAATATAAATAGATGAGAAGGAGTTTTCTCTATAGTGTGTGTGTGTGTGTGTGTGTGTGTGTATTTACCTAGTTGTAGTTTACAGGGCCTGTGTGTGTGTGTGTGGCCGTCTACTGGTTACCACGGCTGTCTGCTGGTCACCCCAGCCAGCCTTCCCCATTACAGAGCGAGCTCAGAGCTCATAGACCGATCTTCGGGTAGGACTGAGACCTCAACACTGGGAAAGCAAGGCCACAACCCCTCGAGTTACATCCCGTACCTATTTACTGCTAGGTGAACAGGGGCTACACATTAAGAGGCTTGCCCATTTGCCTTACCGCTTCCTGGGACTCGAACCCAAACCCTCTCAGTTGTGAGCCCAGCGTGCTAACCACTACACTACACGGTGTGTGTGTGCATGTGTATTTCTATGAAGATTTAATGTATTGTCATAAATGGATGGTAGATCAAATATTCAATGCAAAAAAAAAAAAAAAAAAAATAAATAAATAAATAAATAAATAAATAAATAAATAAATAAAAAAATAAAAAAATAAATACAAACAATAAATGAATAAATAGACTTACGAATATACAACAGTTGCTGGAAATCACCACAGTGTGCATTTACATGCCAGGTTATCCTGTCCAAACCAATGCCTTAGCTGGCTGTGTTCCTGGAGACATAGTGACTAGCTGAGTCATTAGCATCATTCACCATACCAACATACTCTTTCACCATCTTTACTAATCTTGTTTTCAATGCAAATAACAATAATTAGTGTATATTCATATGCAACAAAATTAATCAGTGTCTAGTTAACTATGTGCATTCTCATTTTATCTTGCCTTCCTTTTTTAAAGATACTGCTTCTATCACAAAAATTTATATATCTTCCTCCCTGAAATCTTTCTCTCCAGAGACTGGCAATCACTAAAGCCAGTCATATTTTTCTCGATATACAGATTATGTGTGTATATATTGATCATAAATATTCTGTTCTACTTTACCAAATAACTTATTGGCCTTGCCTGTCAGTTTTACATGATTACACAATAAATTCATAATTTGCTCATTTTCATCTATTTTCACAACATGCTTAAACCATTCTAAGTAATATCTAATTATCACCAGTAGATATGCATAACAAGAAGACACTGTCACTTGACTTGATGTCACAATCATGATGGCAGCGAACACAAAAGCTACAGTGGAAAACCATGTTATCAGAGTCACACACTGATGAACACACATCCCTTACTTGTTGCAGAGTTTGCAAATTCACAAATATATATGCAAATGAAAAAAACAGTAAACACAGGTGGTCCTTTCTCAATGCTGCCTGAGAAGCTGACTTGGCACGTGAACACAAGATTTAGACAAGTTGTTATGTTCTGGTATTCTGTTGTGAAAAGTTAAAATTAAAAATAAATTGCACATATATAGTTTAGATTAATTTACATTCATCACTTGTAAGCAGACAAAGATAGGAATAAAGAACTGCAGTCATGGAAGCAGCAAGCATAACATATGATATGGGGTTTAGTGTGTGATGTTACTAATCTGTCCTAACATTCTGTAAGTCTGAAAGCTTATATGCAAGTCATCCATTGACCTGAATTGCACTTTTTTTTTAAAGTGTGGCTCTAATATCACGATAACCCTGCAAGTTTTTCTTGAAGCTACACTTAAACTATCATTGCTGTGGATGACTCAGTTGGCAGCACACGTTTTATTCATGAGCAATGCACTGAAACTGTTACATCATTACTGTATAATAATTCAGTAAAACTTTGCCTAAAAAGTTATTTTCCTTATGAAAGAACACACTTTTTCTTAGAAAATGTACATGAGGTGATTGTTAAAGAGAAAACCTATTGCACTTCATTACCATCAACAAAGCTTTGTTAAATTTCTATCATACCAGAACCACGTCCCTCAATCTGCGAGTAATTCTCAGTTTCATATACTATTTCTTACCAATTACAATCTGATCCAGAATTTTCCCTACCTCATTTAAAAATACAGTACATTGTTTTCCATTCTGTGAAAAGAAAATAATAAACTGCTTCATGATTTGCATTGAAGCAAAGCTGTGCAGCCTTGACAACATGGCAGAGGCTACATTTAATACCTTTCAATATTCACTGTCATCCAGTATTAAACTCCTCTAATCCACTGAGTACTGTAGCACTGAACACTGTGACACTCTCAAGGAATTATAGTCCATCCACATTAACTTTGTGGATATTCTCATAGTCAGATATGTGATGAATCCATCTAGTTAACCCAAATGGACTGTAGTATAACATGCATTATTTGCACTTTTTAAAGCTGATGTGTCTGGCAACAAAAACAGACTGAGTATACTTGATAAATTCTTATCAAACATGAGTCCTTAAGAGACACATGATAATTCTGTTGTCATGAATCATTTACATGTCCCTTAAGCTAGTACACTGAAAGTTTCATATAATTACTGGCATTACCTAAAAGCTGCACTCACTTCCCTCACAAAGCCAGTACTTTCATTGCAGACCATGCACAAAACATTACTTATATAAATTGTTAAACATGTTGCCTCACCAATATCCTCTTCCTCCTATACAAGAAAGAAATCTATAAAGTTTAACTAACCAAGTTTTCCTGCCATTACGTGAGCACACAACACTCTTACTGCCTGCTGGCCCTGACTGAGCCATGACTAAAGAGCATAAAAATAAAAAAAAGGAACACAAACTGTGTTCAGACTAGTACACATACACACTAGCTTACATACAAGATCACTTTACACATGTATGCTGATGTCTAAATTCCTGATTCTTACAGCCCTCATCCACTAATCATGTCTACACTCCTTGTAGTGTTTTATTTAATAGCAACTTAACAGTGAAGTGTTTGAACTTTTTTCCCAGAAATTCATCCTGTAAAAAATTGCTCCTTACACTTGCTTTCAGATATTACTAGTACTCAATAGAAAATCTACTGGTTACTTATATATTTGCATAGTAATGAAGCATTATTTTTTTGATACTATTGGAAATTATTAAATTTTTACTCCATCAAAAATTCACAGGTACTATTTACTGTAGCTGTACCTACTTGCACACTAAACACACTGACATTCTGTGACAGAAATAATGACTTAAGAAAGCACATTTTCCGTTATTTACTTTCCTGCACAACTACTGCATGGAATGTTTAAGTGCTTTCCTCAGCAGGGCCGGAGCGCTTGCCACCCAGGACGGGGCCCATAATTGGGATCGTCTTTCAAACAAGACAAAGGCCAGTGTAGTAACTTTCATATGTTGTTTCTAACACATCTTGTCTTTTATCATAAGTAGTTTCAAAGAATTCCAAATCTTTGAATGGTTCAAGAATCAATGAAGTGTGTAGGCTTATGAAAATACTCAGAAAACCATTAATGAGGCAATGAAACTGTGATCACTTTTGTGTCATAATTTTACAAGCTCATCCAGAAATTAATTACCCTGTAAAGACACAGTGCATACCTCTACATTACATTTTGTCATTGTTAGACATTCTGCATAACTTTATCAACTAGTTTGCCTCATGATAAGCTCACCATTCACTGTGAGTTGCATAAACTACTACTTCTCATTCCCTCTTGTCTATGCACAAGATCACAGCTTCCCTGACCTTACAATAAATAACTTCTATGGAAAATTTCAAGTATAAAACTATTGTGATAATTGAAATTTTAAGCTGGATTTGTGATCAACTCTCAAGTGATTCCAATTCCAGTTATTCTCAGGACTACTATACAACACTAATTAGAGAAGGCTGTGGCTGGATTTGCAGAGGTGCATCTTTGTGTTAGTGCTGCAAACAAAACCTTCAGTACCCAGTGGCCTAACACTGCCTGTGTGGGCCTCCTGGTGGCTGGTCCGGCCCTGTCGTCCAGCCTGTACTTGTACTATATTATGCATACATATCTTACATATTATTTGACTGGATTCACACAACGGGACCTTTACAAATTGCAGAACAATGTACATATCAGTATTTTACTTGGAGGGAAGCAGTAATATAAAGTTTCTTAAGAAAAAGAAACTAATGTGAATTTAAAAATAGCCATTCTCACAATTTGACTTGAGCACCTCACTTTTCCTCCAAACTTACAAGCAGTGCCAACAGTTGTGTAGCACCGCGTTCCTTTGTCACCCATTCAATGGTGTCCGGATGGAGGTGAGTGTCAGGTGTGGGTGTCCATGGTACTGATGGAGAGCCAACTTTATAGGAGCCTGGCTTGACAGCCACCTGCAGAACCACTCGCACCTGCACTCTCTTCCTGGTGCATGGGTCCACAAATCTGTCAGGCAAGTCCAATGCTGTACACACAACATTCATAAGCAGCATCCTATCTCTTCAATTGCTAAGACATTGTTGTTGTACCTATGTTACCAAGACAGCCTCCTTTTCTTCCTTTCTTGATGAGAAGTCAAATTCTTTGTTTTAAAAACCACTAACACATGAAGAATAAAAAGATCGGGGCAAATCAAACAAAATTAAATCTGTCAAGTAAGATATTAAGACTATAGAAGTATCACAATAAACATGTGATTCATGTAATAGTTCGGTAGTGTATAACTTAACATGTATTGTTGAAGCAATAAAAAAAAAAAGTAAGGCCACTTGCTATGGAAAAAAAAAAGACCCAGTCACAACAAAATAAAAAAGAATGATCAGGGAATAACTGTCTTGAAGCCTCCCTTTTGAAGGAGTTCATGTCACAGGAAGGAGAAAATATAAAAGCAGGCAGAGAGTTCCTGAGTTATTAGAGAAAGGGATGAACAAATAAGAATACTGGTTACCTCTTGTGTTAGAAAAGTGGAAAGAATATAAGCAATAAATAGAAGAAAGTCTTGTGTAGTGAGGCTGCAAGAAGAGAGAAGCCAAGCAGTTAGAATAGCAGTTAGCATGGAAATAGGAGTAAAAGATAGCAAGAGATATAACATTGCAGTGATGAGAGAGATGGTAGACAATCAATTAGAGGAGTTGATAAAAAAAAAAAAAAAAAAAGTCAACCTGGCCTAAATGAGCAGTATGAGTGAAAGGCCCATACATGTAAGGTATACTCCACACATGGACACACAAATAAGGCCTGTACAGAGTTAGCAGTTATGTAGGGTGAGAGATGACTCATAAGAGCTGTTTTAGTTAGAGAAGAGATGAGAAGTTTCCACTTTAGAATATAAGTAAAGAATAAATTGTGAAACTTTTACCAAAATTCTTATAAGAAGATGATCAGAACTCAATAAGAAAAGCCAGATCGTCAGTAGAGCTGCCTCAAAGAACCCTTACTGGCAATCTGATATAAGGCAGTGAAAAATTAATATTTAGGAATCTTCATGTTGAGAATAGATTCATTTGCTTTAGGGAGAGGAAATTTAAGCAATATGATGGTAGTTTGAAGGATTAAAATGGTCACCCTTTTCAGGAACAGGCTGAATGTAGAAAAAAAAAGAAGCTAAATACTGATAAACAGGAAAGGTATGAGCACAGAGGCACATTTCTGACACCAAAAGGAAAGACTACATCAGGTCTACACAGCTTCTGAGGTTTAAGGCCCATGAGGGAATGGAAAACATTGTTGCAAAGGATATTAATGGGTCGCATTAAGTAATAGGAGGGAGGAGGACAGGAAAGACCAAACTCTGAATCATAAAAGGTATAATTTTTAGCAAACATCTGAGCAAAATGTTCAGCTTTTGAAACAGATGAGGTGGCAGTGGTGACATCAGGTTGACATAAAGAAGGAAAAGATGAAGAAGCAAAGTTACAAGATATTTTAAGCTAAGTGCCCAAAATCAGACACCTTGTTTCAATGAGGAAAAGAAGTTTAGTAAAAGAGAGGTGGTATCCTACAAAATGAACTAAGGCTACAGATATTGCAGAAATTAAGGAAGAAAAATTGAGGAAGGTATTAAGACACTTAGGGTCAGTACCAGAACAGTCTTATCTAAGGACAGTTGTGGTCCCTTCCCCAGATGAGGACTCTGAGAATGGTGTAAAAGCCATTATATCTAATCTAGAATTTAGAGTGAAGGGTGTGAATGTAATCATGTATGTACATGTAGTTTTGTGTGAAGGAGAGTTGTCTTTAGAGGGCAGGATGTGACTGCCCTCTTGTGTTGTGAGACAAATGGAAACATTCACTGAGGGTAATTACAGCTAGATTAACGTCAAGTTTACAGCACATTCTGGTCGGGAAGTACTTCAGACTCCACATGTAATCAGTTTCAGTATAAACTACTCTCTATTAATATAGCTTTAATTATCACAACCATTAGATCAAACTAAGGAAATATTATTATACTGTGATGAAAATACAGGGAGAATTGAATTGAAATATGCATAAAATTAATCGTACAGTAATATCTAAGTAAAATAAAGGGTATGATGTCTCCACCTTGCTCTGTCATGCATCACCTTCTCCACCAATGCTAAATGGATACAACTCAAGGCCAATACTTACAAGACAGGTGGAGTGAAGGGCTGAGCTGAAGCATAGGTGATGGTCGGGGAGAAGCAGAGCTGGGAGCCATCACTGTCGTCATCCTTGCTGCGGCGGCCAGCAAGGGTGGAGCTCACACCCAGCTCCCCTGCAAGCAAAAGTTATTAGTTGTTATCCATTTTCTTTACATTTTTATTGGCAAGATAAAATGAAGCTGCAGTGTAAAAGACAAATACTATTTTATCTCCATCAAGCATAGGATAAAATCTGAGATATCTTATGTGTTGTAAGTACACTTAACCCTCTGTTATCACCCCTTCTACTATCAAGTTTTACTGCTATTGCGCATACTTAAAAAACCTACACATATTTCTATATTGTGCATGAAATTACTGTTACTGCGCACCTGTCATTCAAAAACTTCCAAGTTATGATGTCATGTGATAGCTGAGTTTCTCTATATACCTTTAATGAGAAATAGTTCTTCACATATTTTCCCAATCTACCAATCCACCTTAGCTCCTAATCATCCACAATGAGGTACAGTATTTGATGGCATATAGATTGCATCTTTTTCCAGTACTTTTACCGACTCTAACTGCAAGCATCATTATTTTATTGGTGGTATTATTATCATTACCAGTATTATCACTTTAAAAATTAATTATCAGAACAATTAAAAGGCAATCTAACCTGTGAGGCTCTGATGCATGTTTATAAAATATCAGCTGATCACCACTCTGATTCAATGCCATCTAGCAGTGAGAAGTAACACCAAGTTCATAATCACCACAAAACACATCAACACCATCACCGTTATGGCAGCTGGAGGAAAAGATGAGCTACACAATCTCCTACAAACTACAAGTGGTAGATTATGACCATGGAACATGGCAATAGAACAGCAGCAAGGACTTTTGGGCTACCACCTACGGAAATATTGGTAAGTGTCTGGCGACAGCAAGAAGCAATTTATACATGTTGTTATTATGACTGCTCTTGTCATGTTGTTATTATGATTGCTCTTGTTATGTTGTTATTTTGATTCTTGAATATGTAAGTTTTTTATATTGTATTATTTCTTCATTTTCATACTATATGGTATAAAAACTGGGCAAAGTGACAAAAAAGTCAGCTTGGAGGTCATAGTGTAAATCTGAATTATTACCATAGGTTCTTCACTTCGGCTATCACAATTTCAGCTACCATGCAGTGATAGATGCACTAATTAGGTGCGATAGCGGATGGTTAAGCGTACAATAAACCAATCATTACATTACTGGGCTACTATATATCATGAACAAAAATACTTTATAGAAAGACTACTACAAAGCCATCCATCCATCCAAAAATACATATAGCAAGGCTGTCATCCTCAAAAAAGGGAATAACCAAAACTAGCCATATATCAACACCACTTTCTAAACCCTTGCCCCTGACAGAGAAGAGAAAGTACTCTTGCCTTAATTTAATGGGGATCAATTGCACACCTTACACAGTTCAGTCTGGAACAAAGTTCCTTCATAGTGAGTACTCTTACCAAGCATGGCCAACAGTGGCCACCATAGTACAGTGGAACCACACGCGCTTTGGTGGCTTTGGGATCCCCAAGTGCACAGGTTCGAATCTTGGAAAGGCTTACACTCAGGATAATGGTTCACTAACAGGTGGGCTTTCAAATAGGAGATAACCTACCCAAATACCTCCTCTAGCCATGAAAATCCTACATTGAAGTGGTGGCACATCAGGCCACAGGCACCAAACTACTTTGTGGGCCCATAATTATTCTCCACAGTGTCCACAGCTGTGTGAAGGTATCAAGATGTGACACCTCTTTTGGAAGTCACGGACCCATACCATTCCTCATACACACAAACTGCAATTCATTCATCAGGCATAATAATTTTTTCCCAATAAAGACCTCCGTCACATTATTTATCCATTACATTGCTGACCTCACAAGTTCACACAGTCTTACTGCCTTCTTCACCAGCCTATCATCCTTTATTCTCTTGATATCTACAAACCACCTCAGCACACATTGCTCTGCACATTCTGCCAAGTCTCTTGCAACACTAGTTCTCCTTCTCACCTCATTACTGGCTCTGTTCATCTGAGTTACTCCACACGTTAAAAAAAAAAAAAAATTGAATAAACACCACATAAATAAACAGCAAAAAGAGAAAAACACCCAATAACCGCTGCAATACAGGCCTACACTGCTGCCACTCACCCGGAAAGAGCAGCTCCCCTTTGTCCAGCATGCGCCGCACTGCCCCGGGCCGCGTGCCGTGGTAAGCCATGTGCCATGACTCATTGTTGTCCCCCACACCGCTCACTAGACTGAACCTACACCAACCAAACGGTTGTGCATAGTGCTTGGGTGGGTTCCCTGTGGAATTGTAAATACTGTATTATTGCCAAGCAAGATTTTCCCTTTTTATGAGGTGCTTAATTGCCATTATTGTTCTTATAATCACTAGTCACACTTACAAATAAAAATTACTCTATTATCAACTTAAAGATGAGCTCAATTAAGGAAAATAAAAATTACTCTATTATCAACTTAAAGATGACCTCAATTAAGGAAACTATTACCAATTACATTTCCTTAAAAAATTAAAATGGTAAATGATACAGCCTAAGAGGATGTAAAGAATAACCCTGACAGCCATCCAGATGCCTTTGTTTCCTAATTACATTTACAAAATTTACAAGCTCTTTACAAGACTGGCAACATCCTATCACACATATATATTGAGTCACGATACTATAGTCTTCATTGCGCAGCTCGCGAGCCACATGCGGCTCATGACAGCTTGATTGGCAGCGCTTCACCAAAGAAATATATAAATTAATTACATACTACCAAAATCATAATCTTGAAAAAAAAAATTATATACAAGTTTTGAACATAAAACAGTTAATATAAAACTTTGAAGCCATTTGTCTTGAAAGATATTTGAAAATTTCAATGGAAGATGACGCCATAGTTAGTAATGACATTCAAACAAATATCAGCTGCTACCATTCCTCCATATAGGAACAGTTACAATCATGTGAAAATTGTGAGTTTTCTTGGGTGTGGCTCTCAAAGTAAGAGTAGTCTACTAAAAGGCTCTTTTGTAAAAATTTGTGAATACCACAGCTATAGTCTGTTCAGGGTGGGACAGGTCACGTT
>NC_059302.1:10783424-10925924 GCF_017591435.1 Portunus trituberculatus | reverse complement strand
ACTATCATATAAGATTTTGACTAATATAAGAGTGGCATTTCATTACATGGATAAAGATATGATGAAAAAAAATCATCACAAGCATGATACGCCCAAGGCTGGAATATGTAGCAGTGGTATGGTCTCTGAGCTCTAAAAAGAATACGAGAAAATTGGAAAGGATACAGAAGATTGCTACAAAGATGGTGCCAGAATTAAAGGACCTCACATATGAAGAAAGACTGAAGGAAATGGGACTGCCAACCTTACAGAAAAGAAGAGAATGCGGGGACCTAATAACAATGTATAAGATAGTAAATGATATTGAAAAGATAGACAAAAAAGACCTGGTGTTGTTGACAGAAGAAGATGGAAAGACAAGAGGACATGAAAAGATCAGGATGAGGCAGTGTGTGAAGAATATTGGAAAATACAGTTTTCCACACAGAACGGTGGAAAAATGGAATGCATTGGATAATGGAATTGTCACAGTACATAGTGTGCATAACTTTAAAGAAAAAACTAGATAAAAGAAGATATGGAGACAGGACACTATGAGCCCCACTCAAACCCTGTACAATACAACTAGGTAAAATACAACTAGGTAAATACACATAATGTAATGGTTAGCACACTCAGCTCACAACCAAGAAGGACCGGATTCGAGGCAAATGGGTAAGCCTCTTAATGTGTAGTTCACCAAGCAGAAAGTAGGTATGGGATGTAACTTGAGTGGTTGTGGCCTCACTTTCCCGGTGTGTGGAGTGTGGTGTGGTTTCAGTCCTACCCAAAGATCGGTCTATGAGCTCTGAGTTCGCTTCATAATAGGGAAGGCTGGCTGGATGCCCAGCAAGCGACCATGAATACAATACTCACACACACACAGAGGAAAGAGTACAGAACGTGATTAAAAAAGAAGTACAAGCATGAAGAGTCCAAGATAAGAAAGATAAAGATGATTTTCAGGAGGTGATTCAAGAA
This sequence comes from Portunus trituberculatus, assembly GCF_017591435.1. Lineage (NCBI taxonomy): Eukaryota > Metazoa > Arthropoda > Malacostraca > Decapoda > Portunidae > Portunus > Portunus trituberculatus. Next base: position 10,924,964 of record NC_059302.1, on the reverse strand, counting down.
CAACTAAAAGAAAGAGATGAAAAAATGACAAACAAAATGATAGGAGTCCTCAAGAAAAAAGGAAATCTAGTTAGGGAAATCGCAGAAAAAAAAAGTGTAATCGTATTTGGACTAAAAGAAAAAAATGTAAAATATAGACCAAGAGAAAAACAAGAAATGAAATCAGTCAAAGACCTACTAAAATATCTAAATGACGAAGATAGGCAGAACTTAGAAGAGGAAGTAAAAGAAATACACAGAATGGGACCTTATCAAGAAGGAACAATGAGACCAATTAAGATACTACTAAAATCACAAGCAGCAACAGAAGAAATATTATATAGAACAACTAAACTCAGAGAAACAGAAGGTTGCAAGGATATATATATATATATATATATATATATATATATATATATATATATATATATATATATAAAGAAAAATAGAAATGAGGAAGAAAGGAAGAGATACAACAAACTGGCAGCAGCAGTAAGGGAAAAAAATAATGCAAGGTCAGAAGAGGAAAAAAAAAAAGGCATTTTTTGGAAAATTCTAGGAGACAGGATAAGGAAATGGTATATAAAAGAGAAGGAAGACGAAAAAATGGAACAAGTTTAACTAGAAGTGATAAAGGCAAGAGACTAAAAATGATGTATATGAACATAGACAGAGTTTTATCAAGTAAATTAGAATTAAGAGATTACATAAAGAAAGAAGAACTGGATATTGTATGCCTGCTTGAAACAAAACTAAATGAGACAATCAAAATAGACTTGGAGAATAGGTCTAATGTACATAGGAGAGACAGAGGGGGTAAAGTAGGATGAGGAGTCATGTTAAGGAAGGAGATGGTAGTAAACCAAGTGGAATGTGGGGAAGGAAAAGCAGAAGTACTGTATGTTAAGATGCATACTAATAAAAAAAGAGTTAACAATCATTGTAGCATACGTGCTACCAAAAACAAATTCATGGACCAATCAAGAATATAAAGACCATGATAGATGACACAATAAGGAGTGTAACGAGAATCATTAAAGAAGAAAAGTGATATTAGTAGGAGATTTCAACTGTAAAGAAGTGGACTGGGAAAATTATGAAAGTGGTATGGGGGAAGAAGCCTGGGGAGAAAGATTCCTGAACCTAATGATAGATAATATGATGGACCAAAGAGTAAAGGAAAACACAAGATTCAGAGGAAACAACGAGCCGGCGAGATTGGACCTAGTTTTTACAAGGGGTATACAAATGAATGATGATATAAGATATAAGTGCCCATTGGGAAAGAGTGACCATGTAATATTAGAAATGGATATAGAAGAGGGAAAGGAAGATAGAGACGATTCATACAAAGGAGACCGATTAAATTACAGAAAGGCTGATATTGAGAATCTCAAGAACTATTTTAAAACGTAAACTGGGAGGAGATGGAAAACTCAGAGACAGTGCAAGAGAAGTATAACTTATTTTTGGAAATATACAAAACAGGAGTCAGGGAATATGTCCCGAAATATAGACCTAAAGAAGGAGAGAAAGATTGGTTTAACGCAAGGTGTGCTAGGGCAAAGGAGAAAAGAGATGGAGCATGGAAAAGGTGGAGGAGAAATAGAAATCCAGTAAATAAATAAGGAAAACTTCAAGGCAGTGAGAAATGAATATGTTAAGGTGAGTAAGGATGAGGAAAGGAACTATGAAAAGGACATTGTCGAAAAATGTAAGGAGCAACCAAAATTGTTCTACAGATTCATAAATGGAAAAATTAGGCAAAAAGAAACAATAGAAAGGTTAAAAGGAGAGAATGGGATGGTGGAAGACCCAAAAAGTATGGCAGAACTATTAAATAATAAATTCCAGGTCTTTACTAAGGAATCCAAATTTGAAAGGCCACAGGGTAATAGAGAGACAATCTATATGAAAGAGATTAAAGTAACCAAGCTTGAAATAAAAGAGTTAATGAAGGAACTGGATGAAGAGAAGGCAATGGGACTGGATGAAGTCTCAGGCAGAATACTGAAAGAATGTAGGGAAGAACTAGCAAGTCCTATATACAACATCATAAAATGCTCAATAGAAAATGGAACAGTACCAGTAGAATGGAAAAGAGCTGAGGTGGTTCCCATACATAAGAGCGAAGGAAGGAAGAACCTTTAAATTACAGACTGGTATCACTAACTAGTGTAATATGCAAGATGTGTGAAAGAATAATAAAGAAACAATGGATCGAGTTCCTTGAAGACAACAAATTAATATCAAATAGCCTATTTGGTTTTAGAAAAGACAGTCGTGTAACTAATTTACTGAGTTTCTATTCTAGAATAGTTGATAGAGTACAAGAGAGAGAGGGATAGGTTGATTGTATTTATTTGGATTTAAAAAGGCATTTGATAAAGTGCCACATGCAAGATTACTGTGGAAGTTAGAGGAGAAGGGTAGCTTAAAAAGAAGCACATTGAGATGGATGGAAAATTATTTGAGGGGGAGAGAAATAAAGAAGGTAGTTAAAGATATGAACTCCAAGTGGAGAGCAGTAGAAAGCAGAGTGCCACAGGGATCAGTATAGGCATCAATACTTTTCCTCATATATATATAAACAACATGCCAGGAGTGAACAGCTACATAAATCTGTTTGCGGACGATACGAAACTGTGCAGAGTTATAAAGCAAAAAGAGGATTGTGAAATACTGCAGGAAGACCTAAATAAGATCTGGGAATGGAGTAAAAAGTGGGAAATGGAATTCAATGTGGACAAAAGCCATGTCATGGAAATGGGAAAGAGTGAAAGACGACCCGTGGAAATCTATAAGATGGGAGATGGAGTAGAACTAGAGAAAGTAAAAAAGGAAAAGGACTTAGGAGTGACAATGGAAGAAAACAATCAACCAGTAAGCCATATTATATGATAGAATTTTCAGAGACATATAATTTGCTAAAGAATATTGGATTAGCATTTCACTACATGGACAAAGAAATGATGAAGAAATTGATAAGTACTATAATAAAACCCAGATTGGAATATGCAGGAGTAGTGTAGACCCCCCATAAAAAGAAACACATAAGGAAGTTGGAGAGACTATAAAAAATGGCTACAAGAATGGTTTCAGAATTTGAAGGGATGACATATGAGGAGAGACTAAAACCTATGGATCTACCAACCCTGGAACAGAGAAGGGAGAGAGGGGATCTGATACAGGTTTATAATTGATCAACGGAATGAACCAAGTGGATAATGAGAAATTGATCCTGAGAGAAGAATATGACTTTCAAAGCACAAGATCGCATAGTAAAAAGCTGAGAAAGGGAATATGTCTGAGAGATGTTAAAAAAATATAGTTTCCCACAAAGATGTGTTGAGACGTGGAACAGTTTGAGTGAAGAAATGGTGTCAGCAACGAGTGTGCATAGTTTTAAAAGAAAAATTAGATAAGTGTAGATATAGGGACGGGGCTACACGAGCGTAAAGCCCAGGCCCTGTAAAACTACAACTAAGTAAATACACACACACACCCTGGACATGACAGGAGCCAGATGTCTCAGAGTAGTGCTGACCAGTACAGAGTAGTGCATGTCAGGTACACTTTGCCTGGTTGTGTGGTGGGAGAGGGAGGGGAGGAGGTGATAGTGCATGTCCTAGTCAGATGTTATCTTATTGTTTTTGCATTTTATGAGAAAGAAAAAGGAAAATGGATAATGAGGCTGATGGTGGTGCCACTCCCTGCAATGGAGAGACTGTGAAACAATTTAAACAAGGATGAACCCTGGGCCAGTACCCCAAGTATGTGGCAAAGGGCAATATCTCTTGAAATTTCTTTGGGATTAAGACAAATTGATGAGTTAAGCGGAAGAAGAGACTTTTCACGAATTGCCCAGGAGAGGATAACATGAGAAGAATCATAAATGTTAAGAGGAAGATAAGAGCTTTAAAAGAATTACTCTCTGGTATCTTAGACAAGCAGAATCTGATAATTGAGGATACTAATGAAATGAAAAGGAAACATAGTAAATATAAGAGTACTGTACTGTTAAGTAAAATAGGGAGATGAAACAAACCTTGGAAAAACTAAAGTGAAAATCCTGAAATTAAGGCCAAATGTACTAATTATGAGGTAACCTTGCAGGAAACTAATGATAATGTTGAAGTTAGTTCAGAAGGAGTTAAAAAGATGGAAAAAAGACAGGATGAATGGAAAAATCAGAGAGAAGTAGTGCAGGAAAATTTTAGAAACAATGTAAATCAACAGCTGGAGGAGAGGGCACATGAATCATTTGTTAAAGTAATTAAGGAAAATGAAAATATGGTAAGAAACACTATGGACAAAAAAAAAAAAATAAATAAATAAATAAAATAAATAAATAAATAAATGTGTACTGATTTTTTAAATGAAAGAAGATGACTTGCTACCTGTGTATGAAAGAGAAAGAGTAGAGAGCCAATATTACCAAGATATTAATGGAAGTTAAGAGTGATGACAGCAACCCAGAAAATTAAGTTGAGGAATCTGGGAGGTTAGGAAAATATGAGCAGGGGAAATCATGGCCATTAAAAATAAAATTTAAGTCACAAGTAGATGCTGAAGATGCATTAGCAAGGGTGAGTAAAACTAGCAAGAAAAAGAGGAGTACAAAAATATATGCATCAAGAAAGCCCTTAACAGTACAGTGGAACCATGTGTGCTTTGGGGTTCGAGGGGTCTCCAAACGCATGGGTTCGAATCCTGTCCACGGTCCGAGTGTGTGTAGGGCTTCCTCACTCAGGGCAATGGTTTCCTAGCGGGTGGGCTTTGAGATAGAAGGTACCATAAAAAAGTATCCCCTTTAGCCCCGTGAAAAGCCCACACGGTGTAAAAAAAAAAAAAAAAAAAAAAAAAAAAAAAAAGGGCAAACAAAAGTAAATGAATTGTGGACTGAGGCTAAAGAAAAACAAGGAAAGAATGGAGGCAGAGGAGAAAAGAGTATTTTACTGAAAAGTGATGAATATGAAAATACGGAAATGGTATATAAAAACTAGAGCAGAGGGATGCAAAAACTAAAAGTGATGTATACTAATGTAAATGATTTGTAACAATGTTCCAGTCACCCTTAAAATGCCGATACAAAGTTTCCAATGGGAGGATGTCCTGTCAGCAGTGTAGACTGCACCATTCTCTATGATGTAAGCACCAATCACCCATGCCCCCTTATTTTGAAGTCTTTCCACCAAAAAATCTTCAATATTGTCCATGGCCTATTGCACCAATTGCTCATCTAATGATGGACAAGTTCATCTGGCATGGGATGAACGAGGATATCAAGTGGTGGGCTTGATGCTGTGTTGGCTGCCAGATGAGCAAAATAGGCTGTCACACTGAATCAGAGAACATCATTTTGGACATCTTCACATTGATGTGGTAAGCCTACTTCCGCTTTCAGATGGCGCTCAGTATATCTTCACCACCACAGAGTGCACTATGCAGAGGCAATTCCCATGCAGCATACTACTGCCTGAGACTGCAGAAGCTCTGTTGCACAGATGGATCAGTTGTTATGGCATTCCAGACGACATTACCTCCGAATGAGGACCTGCTTTCACATCTCAACTGTGGATATCTTTGGGAAAATTGATACACATACAACCAAGAAACCAAGAGTATGGTGGAGCGGTCACATTGCACTCTGAAAGCAGCATTGATGCCGCGCTGTATTGGGCCTGATTGGAAGGTCCAACTTGCCTGGGTTCTCCTCAGGATCTGAACATCCCCCAAAGAGGGATTACAAGTTTCTCTTGCTGGGATGGTCTTCCGGGAAGCTCTCACTGTGCTGGGGAAGTTCTTTCTGATTTTTGATGCCTCTGCAGATTCAACCACCCCACCAGACTGCACCATGCTGTTGCAAAGTACCGCCCATGCATTCAAAAAGCACTCAACATCTCCTCCATGGCATCTTCCCAAGATGATAAATGCCTGCAAGTGCAGTATGTCTTCATGAGAAATGGCACTCATAGGTCACCCCTCATCCACCCTTACCGTGGACTGTACACTATCCTGGAGCACAACCACAAGGCGCACTGTCTCAGTATCGCTGGGAGGAGTGACTGTGTGTCCATCGACTACTTGAAGCCTGTCTACCTGGAGGAAGAGGAACCTACACCCGCAGCACCTCTGGCCAATGATTCCCTTCACATTGTGCCTCCACCAGATGCACTTGCCCCTGTTTCATCTCCTGAAGGTAAACCTCGTCCCATCTCACTGCATTCAGGCAGGACCACCTGCCAACCCAACTGACTCAACCTCTGACCAGCCATGGATTATCTTTGGGGGGGAGGGGAGTATTTGTAACAATGTTCAAGTCACCCTTGAAATGTCGATACTCCCTTCCAGAGGGAGTGAGGCAAATCAAGGGGTGACTCCCTATAACCCTATAAAGTAACTGAATGTTGCAACAAAATTCTCCTTTATGTGTTGTACACTTATCATTAGCCAGGTACTATTTTAAAAATATATAAGTAAGGTTGCTGACCAAGAAGAATATCTGCAAAAAGAACAGTATTGTATATTTTCAATAACTAACTGAAACTTTTGTATATGTAATATATACTGGCAATAACCTATAAACCTCAATTTACTCAGATTCTACAATCATCCAACCACCTTAAAGGTTGATCATAGCATATACTGAATATCTCAAAAGAAATGAGCCTGATATTGTAGGGCTGGCAAAGACAAAGTTAAATAAATCCATTGAGTATTTAAATATTGGGGATGGGAAGTATGACGTATGGAAGAAGTCAAGAATTAACAAACAAGGAAGTGGTGTCATGAAACCAAGAAAACTCTACTAGCAGATGAAGCTATTTATGGGAGATATGATGTGGAATTGATAAGTGAACATTTATTGTGAGAGAAATGCCACAAGAAATTTTGCTGTTTTCTGTGTCATAACATAACATAACATAACATAAATAATAGGATAACAAAGGGCCACCAGGGCCCATCTAGGTTATCCTGTATCAGTCGCACAGCGACCTCGTCATCAGTACTTAAAGATACACTTACAAGTACACAATACATTATATACTAATTCTAAATATTTGGCCCATTAACAGGGGTAAGTCCTGCAGCGAAATCCTCTACAATTTGTGGTCCCCATACATGGGGATCATGTCTTGTTTAACTATAGTAAATTTCTTATAAAAACTATCATGCAGCGCTATACATAATTATAAATCTAATAAATTTAAGTGCTTATCTAATCTGTTTTTAAACATTGTCAAACTAGTGCTATTTACAACCCTCTCTGGCAATGCATTCCAGAAGTCTACCACCCTATGACTAAAGAAATATTTTCTTATATCTAACCTGCAGCCTTGCTTTCTAATCTTCCTGCCATGATTTCTAGTCCTACTTCCCTCCTCTAAGGTAAAGAAAGATCTCACATCTATGTAGTTTGTATCTGAGAACATTTTAAATAACTCTATCATATCCCTCTTATACATCTCCTCTCAAATGAAAACATGTTTAATTCCTTTAATCTATCTCTATACTCCAGGCGCTTTAATGCTGGTATCATCCTAGTTGCTCTTCTCTGAACTGCTTCTAACATGTTGATATCCTGCCTATAATGGGGTGACCAGGCCTGTATGCAATACTCTAAATGGGGCCTAACATAGGAATTATATAAGCTACGCACCACTTCCTTACTTTTATAACTAACATTTCTATTTATAAAACCCAGGATCCTATTTGCCCTATTTCTTGCTTCTAAACATTGCTTTGAAAATTTCATAGTCCTGTCTATCACTACTCCTAAATCCTTTCCTTCCTCTACTGCCTCTAGCCAACATCCCTCCATCTCATAGTTAAAGTTTGTGTTGTCTTTACCTAAATGCATAACCTGACACTTTTAGAATTAAACTCCATCTGCCACCTGTCTGCCCATGCTATCAGCCTGTCCAGGTCTCGTTGTATTCTGTAATTGTCCTTTTCACCCTGTACTGCACATGCTATCTTAGTATCATCTGCAAACTTTGATACTTTGCTACTAATTCCTATATCTAAATCGTTAATGTACACCAAGAAAAGAAGAGGTCCTAGCACTGATCCTTGGGGTACCCCACTAACCACTTCCTTCCACTCAGACATTGCCCCATTTAATACTACTCTCTGTTTCCTATCAGAAAGCCATTCACTAATCCAATCAACTAACCTACCCCTATCCCATGTAGTCTCAATTTGTACACTAGCCTCCTATGCGGTACCTTATCAAACGCCTTGCTAAAATCTAGATATATAACATCTATGCTATTTCCATCATCTAACTCCTTGGTAATATATTCTAAGATATCGAGCAAATTTGTAAGACAGGACCTCCCTGATCTAAAGCCATGTTGGGTATCTCTAATTAATCTATTCTCATTTAAATGCTCCCAAATACTACCCTTAATGATTTTCTCTAGTATCTTACATACTATACTAGTTAAACTGATCGGTCTATAATTATTCGCATCATCCTTCCTACCTTTTTTAAATATTGGAGTAATATTAGCTAACTTCCTGAGGTATCTCAGCAAACCTAAGTGATCTTTCAAAGATTAACTTAAGTGCTTCAGAAATACTGTCTACACCCTCCCTAAGTACTCTGGCATGTAGCTCATCAGGACCACTAGCTTTCCTATCGTCTAGTTCAAGAATAAATTTCCTAATAACTCCCGGTTTTATATCAATATTTTCTAAAGCTCTTAAACTACTTATCGCACTGTTTGTAACAGGATTTCCTATTCTTTCCCTAGTAAATACTGAAGAAAATTGTTCATTCAATAATTCTACTATGTCTTCATTTTGATCCACTACTACACCATCTTTTCTGAGTGGTCCAATCCTATCCTTATTTCTTTTATCACTGACCTTGTAATAACTATATAATTTTTTGGGATCTTTACTCCCAGCTCTAGCTAGTTTTATCTCTGCCTGCCTTTTACTTTTTTTATAACCTTACTCAAATCATCTCTGACCTGTCTGTACCTAATCAAATCTACATCTTCCCCACTTTTCTGCAACTCTCTGTATGCCCTCTTCTTCTCTCTGATCTGGCTACCTATCTCATGAGTCCACCATAATGGCTTCCTGTTTCTCTGCCTTATATCTTTGTAAGGGATACACTGCATCACTATACCCTTTACTACAACCTTAAAAATATCCCACATCTCCTGTGCAGTTTTATTTCCAAAACTATCTTCCCAGTTTACCTCTCCTAATAACTGACGTAACCTACCATAATTGCCTTTCTGATAGTTTGGGACTCTAGTCTTATTCACTATATTATCCCTACTGGAATTAATGATAAATCTAATTATATGATGGTCACTGTTTGCTAAAGTCTCTCCTACCTCAACTTCCTTTAAACAATGCTCAATATTTGTTAGTACTATGTCTAAAACCTTCCTCCCCCTAGTAGGTTTATCTACCATCTGCACTAAATAGTTATCCTGAAAACTTTCCATAAACTTATTTTCACTAGCATCTCCTACCATCCTCTCCCAGTTTACTGACTTAAGATTAAAATCCCTAAGATAATTGTCTGACTAGTACACCCCTATTTATCTCATCTACCATAAGGTTGTCTACATCTGCTGACTGGTTAGGTGGTCTATAAAAAGCTCCTACTCTAATAACCTTACTTTTGTTTACTCTAACATCCAGCCATAAGGACTCTACTCTGTTATCTACCTTAATACCATTAACCTGACTGGAAATGAAGGATTTTTTTACATAAATAACTACTCCTCCACCTATCCTACCAATTCTCTGGTGTAAATACATAATGTATCCATCTACTTCATATTCTTTCCTATTTTCCTAAACTTTTCCTCATTTACCCATGCCTCTGTGACACATACAACATCTAAGTCCTCCTCAACTATATAACTAGATAACTCGTCCTTCTTGTTCCTAAGACTCCTGGCATTTACATAAAAACATTTAAGTCCTGCTACCTTCCTAGATGCTGTCTCCTTATTTGGAATCCTAATCTTATTCTCTCCTATTTGCACCTGGAAATCTTTCCTAATCTTTTCACTATCTCTGTTTATCCTATCTAATTTATGTCTAGCATCTTTCTTCTGGAATGCATTTGCTACCTCACCCCCTACACTCCATCCCAACTCCCCTCCAGACATCCACTCAGCACATCCACACCCTTCCTACTCAGATGCACACCATCCCTAGCATACAAATCCCTTCGCCCATAGAACCTATCCCATACATCCACAAAGCTGACACCCACATCCTTACACATCCCTTTTACCCGATCATTCACACCAATGGCTCTAGACAACCATTCCTGCTAACATACACACGAGGCAAGATTCCTGACACTACACACCTCCTACCACTCTCCCTTATCTTGCCTAACATTTCCCGAAATCTTGCCACTAACTCCTCCGACCCACCTGCTCTGACATCGTTCCCACCTACGTGCAAAACTACTACACCCTCCCTCTCCATCCCCCCAACCCTCTTCTGCACCTCCTCACTCACTGCCTTCACACCTGCACCAGGCATACACACGTTCGTCCTCCTATCCCTGTCTTTCCCACAGAAAGTGCTATCTAAATACCTAACCTGAGAGTCACCCACCACACACACCTGAGGTGTGCTAGGCACAACCATCCTCCTCCTCTCCTCTACCCCCTTCTTTCTCCTTTCACTCACCACAACCACTTCATTCACTCCACTCTCACTTTCACTCTCCCCCTCCCCCTCCAACAAACCGAACCTATTTTCACACTCAACAGGTTTAGTCCTATCCTCCCTAACTGCCTCCGCTTTCCTTCCCCTCGCAACCTGCCATCTCTGCCCATCCTGACTACTATCTTTCCCCGTCTGGCTTGCCTGCTCCCTCTTCCCCAAAGACACGGTCGTGGAACATAAAGGAGCACAGGAGAATGCAAACTGAATCATTAGTTGACATGGAGGGACTTTTAAGCAATTGTGAAAACCTAACCATCATGGGTAACTAACTGTAAAGAAGTAAATTGGGAGGAGTGGACAACCGAAGGAAGTGACAAATCATGGGGGTGAAATGTTGAAGCTAGTCATGGAAACACTTTAATCCAATGGATTGGAACTGAAACAAGATTTAGAGGAGGTGATCAACTATCGAGACTGGACCTGGTCTTCACGAAAGACCCTCAAAGTATAGAAAATGTCACCTATGACAGCCTTCTAGGAAAGAGTGATCATGTGATGATCAAACTGGAGGCAATAAGTAAGTGGGACTGAATGAGGCATAAATGGAGAAAGAAACCACCAGATTTGTAGTAAGATTATAAAAATGCTGGAAATGATTACATGAGATTATGCTGAGAAGTAAAAAGAAACTATGAGAAAGATATAGCGGAAAAAATGTAAGGAAAAACCAAAATTATTTTATTGATTTATGACCAGTAAATTAAGAAACTAAGATGGGATATGCAAACTGGAAGAGAACTAACTGGAATGCATAAAGCTCACAAAAATGGCAGAGGTTATAAATAACTTTCCAGAAATTTTTCACCAGGGAGGACGATTTTAATCATTGTGAGGAGACAAATATAATTGGCAACACCTTGGATGAGATCTGTGTATCTGTTCATGGAGAGAAAACGATGTTGAATGAATTAGATGTAAAAAAGGCAGCTGGACTGGATTGTATGTCAAACTGGATATTGAAAGTGTAGCAGTGAGTTAAAAACCAGAATATACAGTATCATAAGTTGTTCGCTGAGAAAAGGCAAAGTTCCTGCAGACTAGAAAAGAGCTGATATAGTTCCAATTTAAAAAGTGGGTAAGAGGGAGGATGCAATGAATTATAGACTTGTATCATTGAGAAGTATGGTGACTATGATATGTGAAAGGGCAGTCAAAGACAAGCGAGTAGAATATTTTGAGACCAGTAACTTGTTAAAAGACAAACAATTTGGCTTTCAAAAAAGATGTTCATATACATCTAACTTAATATATTTCTATTCAAGAGTTATTGATATACTACAAGAAAAAGATGGATGAGCTGAATGTGTTTACTTGGATATGAAGGAAGTGTTCCATAAAGTTTCACACAAAAGACTTATGTGGAAACTCAGAGAAGGAGGCATAGGAGGAAGATTGCTAGCATGGTGGAGGATTTTCTGAAGGAAAGGGAGATGAGGACTGTCATTAGAGACAGAACATCTACATCTAAAAGTTTACAGTGGAGTTCCTCAGGGATCAGTTTTGGTTACATAAATGATATAGCTGAAGAGTTAGAAAGTTACACAAGTCTGTTTGCTGATGATGCAAAGATCCTGAAACAGGTGAAGGAAAATGTGGAATGTGACTTGCTCCAAGAGGACTTAAAACAAAATCTATAGGTGGGGTAAGAGATGGACAATGGAGTTCAATATAAGGAAATGCAGCATAATGGAGTTTGGGAAAAGCAAAAATAGATCAGTCAGGGTTTATAAGTTGGGGAAAATAAACATTAAAAAAAGAAACATGGAGAAAGACTTAGTAATAATTGTTATGGACAGTATGTCTCTGGGAAAGCACATAAGTAAAATTGTGGGGGAAACTTATAATCTACTCAAGTAACATTTTCATACATTGATGAGGATATAATGAAGATTATTGTAACTATGATACACCCTAGGTTGGAATATGCAACAGTGGTTTGGTCACCGAATATGAAGAAGGATATCAAAAAGCTAGAGGGGATCCAGCAAGGAACAAAGATGGTTCCAAGTCTGAAAGACCTCCCTTATAAGTAGAGACTTAAGATTGGATCTAATGTCCCTAGAACAGAGAAGGAGAGATCTGATTGCAACATTTAAACTGATAGAAGGAATCGATGAGTATGACAAAGAAGATTTGGTAACGTGTGATGAGTGATCCACAAGCGGGCACAGGAAGAAGCTGAAGAAGGGCACATGCAGGAGGGATATGAAAATATAAAGGTTTCCACATAGAGCTGTCGAAGCTTGGAATGCATTAGATAGAGAAGTGACGAAGCGACAATAACACATAACTTTAAGATGAAGTTGGATAATGTTTTGGAAAACAGAGATGGGACAGCACGAGCATAGCTCCCCTCCCATATGCTACAACTAAGTAAATACAGGCAACCCCCGATTAACAAACGTTCACACAATGAAATTTCGCTAGAACGAACGTTTCCTTTTACTACCATCTGTTCGTATAACGAACACCAAACTCGCTTTAATGAAATTTCATCCCGGTAATTTTTTCCAAGTTTGAAAGCCCCGCCGTATCACGCAAGCCGACAAGCTTTTGAATACACCAGCGCCTCTTGTGGACAAAACACGCAGCACTCACTCCCCTACCCTTCCCTGCTTTTAGTACAAAACAATTACAGTGTCCAGCAGCAGCTCGTCTTCCCTCGCTTAACATGCCACCAAAACACCCAGCAACCAGCCCTGCAATGTCGCCTAGCATTGCTAAGAAGACCAGTAAGTCTCTTACTCACGAAGTGAAGCTGGATATGATTCACAGACACGAAAGGCGAGAAAACTAATAGCATTGTTTGCCACCATGTCTTGACTCCATCTATTGTCTCTACTATTTTCAAGTCAGCAGGCTCTATTAAGAAGACTGGTGAGACCGTATCTTCCTTGCAAGCTAAAAGAACCACCCAAACTTGTGACTCTGCAATGGATAAAATGGAAAGCCTTGTGGAAATGTGGTACATAAGTTTTGTATGCGGTACAATGATGCGCTTTTTGTTTACATTCCACAGGTTGCCAGCTAGCGTATTTCCCACTCTACTCTCCCTCCCTTCATAAATTTAAGGGGACCGTCCGGTCGCCATAATACAGAAAAATCTGAAAAATATTGAAAATCCACAAAACACCACCAGAGCATCCCCGAACATATGGTAACATAGTGATGAAGTATTTTGGGGAAATATGCTAAAATACGTGGGGTATTTAAACTTTAAAGGGCCCCTGCCACACCCACTGCAGCCTGGGGCTTTCCACTCTCTATACCATAAATGATGATAATAAGCACGAAAAAAGCCATGAAAAGTGGTTTCTTTGGTAAGGAAAGTTGGGCGCTGGCAACTTAGTACTATGGCATACACAGGAACACACCCTCTCCCCTTCCATTTCAGTGTCCATGTGACTGCGATGGCAGGAGGATGTATTGAGTATCTCCCCCATTGTTTCACACCTTGCAAGCCACAATCCAGCCTATTTTACCTGCTTTTTTTGCCTTACAATGTCTAAACAAACGGTGCAAGGGGAAATTACAAGTTGTACTGACCATACATGGACACCCACCCCTTTGAGTGACTAATACTTACAGTCATTGTAGGGGAGGCCAGGTGCCATATGAGTCCTACAGATTATTCTAAACATGGCTAAAAAACACATATGATGCACATGGTGGTGTATGAGCACAAAATATCTAACCCAAATAAATGTACAGGGTCATAGAAGACGAAAATGATGTCTCTGGGGTTTTTTGCCTTTTTCTCAGTTTCCACTTTTTTATCACTCAATTCCTATCTTCTCCCACATTTCTCAATGGATTTTCAATTTTGAGATATCATTTTGAAGCTCAATGAAGCTGCTACATTTTCATCTCATAGAATTTGGAAAAAAAATGTTCTGTGCCACAATGTAAAAAAAAAAAAAAAAAAAAAAAAAAAAAAATCATAATGGCCATCAAAATAAAAAATTCAAAATTCTATGGGATGAAAAGTTTTGTTACACCACATACTTCATATATGTACTGGCAGAGTTGAAATCTGCTCTCCACTGACAAAGTTTATAGGAAAAATTTTTTTCAAAAATAGATTTTTTATTTTTCATGCAGTTATCTATGCTTTGATTTGCTTGTAACTACTAAACTAACATCGTGCAATAGTCATCTATCAGTCCAAAAAATATTACCCACGTACCTCTTTAGTTTAAATTTTTTTTTTTTTTAAACCTAACCAGACAGTCCCCTTAAGATCATCAATATTATAAAGTTACTTACATACATACATTAGTGTACATTATAATGACTTAGTCTTAAACTAAACTGCTTAAATGTTTAACTTCATAATTTTTACTCTCACTAAACCTTTTACTGTACTCTCGCTTTGTTTACTCTCAATGGAAGTTCAAGTCAGAAGTCAAAGTTGTTATAATTGGTTCGCTTAACGAAAATTCATGCAACGAATGATTTTTTTGGAACTTAACCCGTTAGTTAAGAGAGAGAGAGAGAGAGAGAGAGAGAGAGAGAGAGAGAGAGAGAGAGAGAGAGAGAGAGAGAGAGAGAGAGAGAGAGAGAGAGAGAGAGACCTGACACCACATATCACACACCACACACCAAGCATCACACACCACACACACACACACACACACACACACACACACAAAAAAAAAAAAAAAAATAAAAAAAAATAAATAAATAAATAAATAAATAAATAAATAAATAAATTTAATCTGAAAAGAGTAGGGTTTACATAGAATATAAGTAAATTAATTTTCCCAAACAATATATGCTGGTTCAAAGCTCACTTGGAAGAATAAAAGCACTTGCACCTTTAAAGTGTTAATCGATAAATGTAAATATGAAAAGAGAACATTAACATTAACACAGTCAGATTCTTGCAGAACAAAAGTGGATGACTACAACACACACCTCCTGACACTGCCCATACAGGTCCAGCACCACATAGACAGTGGGTGGGATCTCCTTGGCTGCTACGCCTTGGTCCACGCCATTCACCAGCAGGTGGAGACGTGCCTCATGGTCCACTCGCACCCCCACCACATGGCCACCTGCCAGGCTGTCAAGGTCTGGTCCGTACCGACCCTTGATCTGCAACAATGAAAGCAGATGTAGTTTGTAAGAATAATGAATTACTCTTCTATATTTAGTTCAAACTTTACAAGAATATAAAAATTTCCAAAAGAAACCAACATCAATATAGAAACCTGATCAAATATTCTATCATTCCAGCTTCCTAATAACATGACAGTTTCCAGAAGAGATAACCAGCATTAATAAAATTGACCTAATGTCTTATGGCTATTGTTGAACAGATACTTCTGGCTTTAGTTCTCATATTTCTAAAAACCTTAGAGCTGATCCACACTAAAAAATTCAAAAAGGTAATTAGGTCTAGAGCAGGGGTTCCCAACCGGTGGGTCATGACCTCCTGGGACAGTGGGGGAATCGCATAGCCTTGCCAGAAGTAGCTTGGGATAATATTAATTTTACATCACAAATCACTTGTCTGCCGAAGCAAGCATTCACATGAGACACACCGCGCTGCTGTACCCACCAGTTGCTTCGTTGTTGTCACGCTTACCAGACGTCCCTTGTTGTTCCGGCGATCAAGCCTGGTTAAGCCTTCTTCCCGTTATCCATTTCGGAGCGGAAAGGCTGGCCGCAGTCTGTTATCCGTTTAGGAGCTGACTGATTATACACCTGTAATCCGTTTAGGAGCGGGTGCATGCCCAATTGGTGCATTTTTTGGAGCTTACAGCTCTTGATGTTGACCAGCCTCCTCTTCTGCCTGCCGCTGTCATCATGTCTTTGCCTTCTGGTTTGCTCGATTCTCAACTTTTGGGTGTGGAAGACGGTTCTGGACATGCCAGTTCACATTCGAAGGCTTCCTCATCCCGTAAGCACTCCAGCAAGGGCTCCAGCAGTTCTCATAGTGGTTCTTCTCAGCGGGAACGTTCTAGAAGTTCTAGGCGGCACGAACACAACCGTTCGCATGGTGATGGCGACACGGGCATGCTGGTCCATGTTGCTACTTCATTCCCTTCCACTTCACGGGTTGACGGCCACTGTGATGCTTCTCCTGCTCTGCCCTGGAACGTGGTTATGGACGCTATTGCTGAATTACGGAGGGATATGAACAAGTTGAAAGAAGGTAAATGTTCGGGCACTGATGGTGGTGAAGGTGACGACGTCCCCACCAACAATGTAAACACCGGAAGACCTATGTTTCGTTCTGCCTCTCCCTCGACCGCTGAGTTCTCTGGATTTACTGCTAATGATCACTCCTCCTCTAATGAGGATGATGAAGGGGACACAGTGACTGATCAGCGGTCTGTAAGTGTCCTTCAGCAGTGTGCCAAGATGTACGGTCCTGTGGATGCTGTGGCGGCTGAGATTGATGGACGGATGGCTGACATGGTGAAACATGTTTTTGATAACGGACTGAGAGAGGAGTACAAGGAAATTCTCAAGGATGACGCTACCAAGAGATCCAGTAACTGTGAAGCGGTCTCCAGTGGAATGTAACACTCAGGTCTTGGATGCTCTAAAACCTGACGCGAAAAAGACCGACTTCCGTATGAAGGGTGTTGGTAAGGACATTGTTATGGCAGCCACTATTTTGACAAAGTCTCTCACAGTGTTGGACAATTTTTGCTCAGAACGGACATCCACAAGTGGCCCAGGAAGTTGGGCTGCTTAATGGTGCTCTCGGCTTGCTGGGCAATGCTCATCATAAGAATAACCTCATTAAGAGAGAGATAAACCAGAAATACGTGCACCTCTGCTCAGATAAAGTTCCCATGACTCAATTTTTATTTGGGGATGACGTTTCTCAGGCTGCGAAGCACATTGAGGAATCGGAGAAATTGAAGACCGAGTTCACCAATAAGAAACAGCTGCCCTCTATATCAAGAGTTGGTTGGTGGTTGGAGATCAAGAGGCTCCCAGGGTAACTCTGCTTTCAAAGGTTTTACATCCAGGTTCCACCCTTATGGGCAGCATATGTATGGATTCAAGGGTGAACAACGGCAGTCTTCCTTTCGACTGAGTTCGGATGCAAAAAACTCCAGAGGCCGGGGATGCTCCATGCCTCGGCGATAAATAAAGTAAGTCAGCATTTTGAAGCTGGTAGGCTTCAATATTTTGTGAATGAATGGAGCAAACTAACCAATGATTCTCATATTATGGACATTGTTGCACATTGCCATCTTAACATTAATGTTGATGATATTGGTCTTTTATTTCATGAAAATGTTGAATATATTTTTAATGAGGAGGAAAAAGGCATTATTTGCCAAGAAATATCTCAACTGTTAGATCTTAAAGTCATCAGGGAAACCCAAAGGTTAGAGGGGCAAATTCTTTCTCCCATTTTCTTGCATAAGAAAAAAGATGGTGGTGTTAGGATGATTCTCAACCTAGAGAAGCTTAATGCACACATTCCCTATCTGCATTTCAAAATGGAAAATTTTGAACAAGCTATCAGGTTGATTAACAAGGGTGATTACATGGCTTCAGTTGATCTCAGACATGCCTATTATACAATCAAAATAGCTGAGGAGCAGCAGCATTTTCTGTGCTTCAAATGGCAGGGGAGAATTTATCAATTTACCTGTCTTCCTAATGGGATTGCTGAAGGTCCATGCTTGTTCACCAAACTTATGAAACCGGTCTATGCTAAATTGAGGGACATGGGTCATGTCATCACTAGTTTTATCGATGACACTCTTATTGTCCACAGTTCCTTAAGTGGCTGTTTTGAGAGTATAAATGCCATGGCACAAATGCTCAGAAGGCTAGGTTTCTGCACTAATGAGAGTAAATCTATTTTAATACCCACCACACGTTTGGAATATCTGGGTAATGTCGTTGACTCTAAGTCAATGACGGTCACGTTACCTGAACGAAGGAAATGTAAACTTATTCACAGCTGTGAGGAATTATATAGTTGTGGTAGAGCTCGAATCAGGGATGTGGCCCAAGTAATAGGTTTGCTAGTTGCTGCCATTCCTGCTGTTGAGATGGGTAAACTTCATTATAGGAAATTAGAATCTGCAAAGGTTTCTGCACTGAAAAAAGTTAAAGGGAACTTTAATAAATGGATGGACATCACTGATGACATGAAAACAGATCTCTTTTGGTGGTTGAACAACATTACAATACAAAACAGAAGAATCTTTCGGAGTGGCACGGAATTAGACCTGTATACTGATGCCTCGAACTTAGGATGGGGAGGCTCTCTGAATGGAAAACAGATTAATGGAAGGTGGACCTTTCTAGAATTGGATTTGCATATTAATGCCAAAGAACTTATAGCCATATTTTTGACACTGCAGTCATTCACAAGTTATATCAAAGGCAAACATATTCGGGTGTTTTGTGATAACATGACAGCTGTTCGCTATGTCAATGAAATGGGTGGCACGAGATCTGCTGTGTGTAATGACATTAGTTTACAAATTTGGGATTGGTGTGTGAAGAATGAGGCTTGGATTATGTGTTCTCATGTGTCAGGTGCAGTGTATCTCTTGGCTGACGCTGCATCCAGGAAATTCAATGATAGGCATGAATGGAAATTAAATGAGGACATCTTTCAAGAACTTTGCAAAAGATTTGGGATTCCAAGTATTGATCTTTTTGTATCCAGGCTCAACAAACAGGTGCCTCGCTTTTGTTCGTGGCTACCTGACCCAGAAGCTGATTTTTTTTATGCATTTTCAATTAATTGGTCACAGTTTGAGTTAATTTACGCTTTTCCCTCATTTGCTTTAATCACAAGATGCCTCCAGAAAATTCGGGCAGAGATGGCACGAGGATGGATGATTGTGCCACTCTGGCCGTCACAACCATGGATGGGTGTGTTAATCAAGATGCTCATCAGGAGCCACTTCTGATACCGAGAAGGAATGTACTGCGTCAGCCGTCAACACTGGAGGAACACCCCATCATGACTCACACAAGGCTGCTGGCCTGCCTCTTGTCCGGGAACACTTGCGAGAATATGGAGTATCTTTGGCAGGCACAGAAATCATTATGGCCTCATGGAGACCTGCAACCGCAAAGCAGTATCGGCCATACATTACTAGGTGGCTACAATTTTGTGGTAGGAAATGCATCAATCCCTTTAATCCCTCTGTAGCTGATATTGTCAATTTTTTGTCTGATACCTTCCATAGAGGAGTGGGCTATGATTCTGTTAATACAGCTAGAGGGGCTCTTTCCTCTCTGGGAATAGTAGTAGATGGTTGTCGAGCTGGTAACCATCCGCTTGTTAACAGGTTGTTGAGAGGAGTTTTTAACTTAAGGCCACCTTTACCCAGATTTGCAGAGACCTGGGATGTCCAGCCAGTGCTCCAGCACCTGAGAACCATGGATCCATTATCTTCTCTTTCATTAAAGGACTTAACGTTTAAACTTGTCATGTTAATGGCACTCACGCAAGCTGCTCGTATGCAAACGTTGCACCTATTGTTGTTGAGTGGCATCCAAATTAAGAAGGACTCTATTTCAGTCTTGTTAAAAGGAAACATTAAACAATGTAGGCCTGCCTTCAATGTCAGAATTGTTACTTTCCATGCATACTCAAGTGATAGTAGGCTTTGTGTCTGTGAAACATTGGAGTTCTATATTGCACAGACTGAACGACTACGCGGCGTTGAGAATGGCAGTGAAAGCCTACTTATTAATTTTATCAAGCCCCACAAGGTGTCCTGGGACACCATTGCCCGTTGAATCAGGTCGGTACTTCATTTATCTGGCATAGACACAGCTAAGTATTCAGCTGGTAGTGTTCGGTCTGCTGCGGCATCCAAAGCCAAAGCCATGAATGTGCCCATTACGCACATCATGGCGAAGGCTGGGTGGTCAAGAGAAATCACCTTTGCTAAATATTATGACAAAGAAATTGTCTCAAGTTGTGATACATTTCAGGAAGCTGTTCTAATGTAGGTTAGAATGTATGGCACAAAAAGTTGAATTATTTCCTGTGTTTATTAAATTTGATAAATTTCTCTTTTTAGTTTCCTTTATTGTTTAAACTCAGTTATTTAATTACGAACCCACATGGCTTCAAAATCTCATGTGAACGCTTGCTTCGGCAGACAAGTGATTCGTGATGTAAAATTAATGAAGTACATGAGACTTACCGCAGGTCAGTTGAGATGTGCTTCGAATTTTACGAAGCAGATCACGTCTGCCGAAGGAGAGCTTTCACATGCCCTCCACTCCCTCCCTACACTGCTGTGTCCTCTGAACTTCCCATGTATGAGGGGTGAATTCTAGAGTGTTTCATGTGGGTGTCATACTCTTTAAAGTCTGGTGGGTACAGCAGCGCGGTGTGTCTCATGTGAAAGCTCTCCTTCGCCAGACGTGATCCGCTTCGTAAAATTCGAAGCACATCTCAAATGACCTGCGGTAAGTCTCATGTACTTCATTAATTTTATCTCATCAATTACATTTTTTATGCTCTTATATTCTGTTTTTTTGTTTCGGTGCAAAACAACATGTGTGCTACATTAGTTCAATGTCATTTGGCGATATTATGGGTATATGTATGCATGCCTGTGAGTGTATTACAGGGCCCGAGCTAAGCTCTTTGTGTCCTGTGAATGTGCCTGTGTGATTACAGGATTTTTAAATGCTTTTTAGATGTTTCTTTTCCACGCCTTCACAGAAAACAAAAGGAAAATTAAGCTGCTGACAGTAAGCCCTAAGTAGGGGGTCACATGGGTTTCAAACTTTTAGGTAAGGGGTCGTGAGTGCCAAAAGGTTGGGAACCACTGGTCTAGAGGATGCAGTCCACCACTTACTTTGACTCCATTATAGAAGACCGAGTCTCCTGATATGATCCATGTGTTCCTCTTGAGGGCGAAGGCTGTGTTGGGCAGGTGGAGTTTCTCTGGGGACTGTGCTGTAACCCCCAGCATGAGGGAGCTGGACCACCGAGGGTTCAGGGAGCCAAGGCGCACCTACAGGTATAAGATATAAGTACAATAATATCCTTTTCTTTTTTCACCATATACAGACTATTAATTTCCACAAGGAATTGGTGGCACTAAGAGAGTGAGTGAGTGAGTGAGTGAGTGTGTGTGTGTGTGTGTGTGTGTGTGTGTGTGTGTGTGTGTGTGTGTGTGTGTGTGTGTGTGTGTGTGTGTGTGTGTGTGTGTGTGTGTGTGTGAGAGAGAGAGAGAGAGAGAGAGAGAGAGAGAGAGAGAGAGAGAGAGAGAGAGAGAGAGAGAGAGAGAGAGAGAGAGAGAGAGAGAGAGAGAGAGAGAATGTTTCCAACACATTACTGATACCCTTTATTCATATCTATAAACCAGGCTGATGTCCTGATGTCCCTTTCCTAGGTGAATAGTCATGACAAAGCACTCACAAACATAGACATACACTAATCCAAACAGTTCCACAAACATTAAGACATGTCTTCACTTCTTAATCCTTATCCAATCTTGAGTATATTTACTTCATATTAGGGATACTTTGGAACTAAGCTGTGTATAACATGAATAATACATAACCTGTTAGCACCTTACAGACACCACACTCACCTGGAAGAGAGTGTTTCTGGGCAGGGGACGAGCAGACATGACGATACCCTGGTTGTAGCTTTCTGAACGCCGTGCTGATAATCGTTCAGGGGAGAGGAGGATGTTCTTTCCAGTATTTTCATGGAATTGAATAAGGGAAGAATCTTTGTTATTGCTGGTCACCCCTTGCCGAGTCTCTGTCTGTGGGTCTTGGTCTCTGTGCACTGAGGATCTTGTGTCTGATGGCTGTGAGTGGCGGCTGCTCTGTCCTGCTGCCTCTTGCCTGTTGTGTTCAGCAGCCAGAGCCTTACTGTCCATGGGAACTCGTACATCTGGAGGTGGGATGTGGGCTGAGGTGGCCGGGTGGAAGCCTGAAGATAAGGAGCCAAGTCCAAGAGGTTGGCGAGATTCTGGCTGTGACAGCTCAAGTGAGTCCTGAGATACTGCATTGTTATTGGAGGCAACCACAGTGGAATCCATGACTGGAGAGCTGGCCTGGCGCGACACACTGGTGGCCACCACCGATTCAATAAACCCAAATAGGTCCACCACACCAAACACCCGCTGTTTGGGACAAACTTGTGTCAGAAAAAAACTGTAACAGGAATGATAGAAGCTTTTGTGCTACAACTAAAATAAGCAAAAATCATGCCTCATGTGCTTCTAGAATTATATCTTTTGTGTGTCATCTATTCGCCCACAGTCGTCTGCTAATCACCCAGTCAACTGTATCTCTAGAAAAAAGATCAAAGCACACAGTGACTGATCTTTGGGTATGACTGAGAACACTCACATGTCACACATCAGAATGAGGTCACAATCCCTTGGGTTACTGCCCATACCTATTTGGTACTAGATGAAGAGGGGTTACACATTAAGAGGTTTGATGATTTGCCTCACAACACCAAGGACTTGAACCCAGGCCTTCTTGGTTGTAAGCCAAGCATGCTGATCACAATACTACACACTCGGGTGCATGTGTGTGTGTATGCCTGTATGAAAAACCTTGCTGTCCACATACCTATATCATAGGAGTGATTAGTATGTGTTTGTCACAAAATTAGACGAACATATTATTTAAACCTATCACATCATCACCTTTGTTATATTTGTTGCTGCCACACCACAGTCTTCTCCATTGAGGAACAGACGCATTGCCCCGTCAGAGGTCCTCTTGATGCCCACACGGTCTCCAACCATCAGTCTTCCCAAGTTTGGACAATAATTAAGCCGTAGAACAGAGGGCCCATTCCGCCAAACGTCTGAGCCACTGATCCACCATGCATCAGCCGCCTCTATCCCTGATACAGTTGCGGGCAAGCTGACTGTTGGGTAGGAATCACTGATGGGCAGAGAGGTGAGGCCAATCGCCAGTGACCCACAATAGCCAATGGCAGCACGATCAATCGATACCTGAGGAGGTTGTACAAGTTTTAATTTTTAGTGAAGTACAAAGGAAGAAACTATACATTATCTTTTTACTTTAAGAACATTTCAAATATCTCAGATACATAATTCACCCATAATGATTCTACTATTATTTTTTTGTTATTTTCATTCATTCACAGTGGACCATTGGTTCATGAATGTTCCTGTTCATGAACAATTTTCTTTAACAATATTTGCACTGTTTCACAAATGGCATTCCAATGTGTGAACACACACACACCACAAACACTCTTAGCCAGTGAATATGCACTCACTTGCTCAGCTGTGTGGTCTGCCTATCTTGAGTAGAGTGATTATCACACAATGGCAAGTATCTTCGGAAATAAGCCATAACTTTACTGCTTTCAAGGTCAGGTACCTTTCCAGCTCATTGAATGGGAGTTAAATCTAAGCCCCCTACCCATTCCTACCTTCAACCTTTCAAGTGGTTGAAAAGATGATTTGAAAGGAAAAGACAACAACTTGCCTTGCATCTAACATGTATTGGCTAGAAGGAAATACTGGAGCATATGAGTCTGTGTAATGCATGAAGCATTATGCTACTCATGGCAGCATGTGTTCTGCCATCTTGTCATATTCACCTTGTCTGCATGGCCCAGAAAGATTACACATACCACAGACATGCTCATAAGACATGAAGCAGTCCATATTCTATCCCCGAAAAACATCTAAAAATATGAGAGAGAGAGAGAGAGAGAGAGAGAGAGAGAGAGAGAGAGAGAGAGAGAGAGAGAGAGAGAGAGAGAGAGAGAGAGAGAGAGAGAGAGAGAGAGAGAGAGAGAGAGAGAGTGTTTCAGAGCCTGGAATGAAATAATTTTTTACATTAATTAAAATGAAAAAAAGTTTTGGTTTGCATACTGATTCATGGAATACATTAAGTTCATGAACTGAGATCCCACTGTATTTATTTTGTACATAACAGGGATACTGGCCTAGAACAACAAAAAATTAAGGAGGAAAAAAAAAGGCCTTCGGATGATACCAGTCCTTAAAGAAAAACCATACGAATTATACAAAATTGGATGATGAATACTTTGAAATCTTTCTTTTAAAAGAATTCTAGTCATAGGAATGCAGAAATACAGAAGCAAGCAGGGAGCTCCAGAATTAAATTTTCACATGTACTTGATTAAAATAAAAAAAAAAATTAAACTATTTCTTAATTTCCAAAATTCTTTTCGTTGAAGGTTACAGAGTCCTGGAGACACATGAATTGTACAGAAAAAAAAAATTAAGAAAGAAGTGAGGAAATATGTATTTTCTTGACAGAGTAATCAGCCAATAGAATGCAATGACTGACAATGTTGTGTGTGAAAGGAAAATTCACAGCTTTAAAGATAAGTATGACAAATGAACTACAAAAGAAGGAACATTTTGAGTCAATCCTTTAAAAATACTTAAAAATACAACTATTAAGAACAATGAGGTAAAAACACACCTCAAACAGTTCCTCCGGCTCTAGCGGGTGTGACGTGAACACAAGGCCATGGTTGTAGTGCCGCACCCGCTTGGCAGTTGTATTGTTGTTTGTCAGCGTGATGTTTGGACCACAACACTTGGAGAAGCGGTGGATGACCTGTGTGTGAGAGGAGCGCTTTAAGTGGTGCTAACAAGGCAGGTTTACTACTTAATGGCTGATTGACTTCATTCATGTGCTTGTCCACTTATTATAAGAAATATCAAAACTGTAAGGAGTCTAGGTCTTAACATGAATACCTGAAACTTTTTTAACTTTGAAGGAAACTCTTATAGAAGAATAAAGATAGCTGACAGCATTAAGCAAAATTTCTGCTTATATTACTTATAATATATAAAAAAATACACATAATAGAATCAATACATAAAAATTAGCTAACAGTTTTCTTCATATTTGAAAGGCAAGATTTGCCTAATAAGCATCAGTCTCACAGAGCAGCTGAGATCAGTACTTTTTGCTGCTAAAACATAGACAACTCTTAACTTATGAGTGTCTGTTTTGCTGTTTTTGAAGTTCTCAGTAAAATAATGTCTTATTTTCCAAATGCAGAATTCACATTTATGAATTAAGAAAGAAAGAAAAAATCATAAATAGATTGGAAAATAATACATTTAAATCCTACACTTGAATGGGAGTTTAATTATTTTATATAATAAGTGGTAGCAAGTCATTCTTATTGACCACAAATTATAAAAAGGTTACAACTAACTTCCACATATGATATATTAACAAAATAGAATGCAGAAGGCATTTAAGAGCCATAAATAGTTTCTAAGGAATATAACTCTTGAAAGCTGTAACTCACTATGACATGACTGACAGGTTCTCACTCACCTCGGAGCCCACGCTGGTCTGCCCTGCAGCAGGGAGGGAGAGGTGCGACATGTCCAAGTACTGGGACACAGAGATTAGGGATTGGTCATGCCTGATGGGGTTGTGGACTATGGTTACCTGAGCACACTGCCCATACAGATCAATCACTGGCCACAGACCTAGAAGAGATGGCCCGAGGTATAAGCATAGCCACACTCATCCCTTCACTTAATACTTACATTCTGGATAAAAAAAAAAAAAAAAAAAAAAAAAAAAAAAAATATATATATATATATATATATATATATATATATATATATATATATATATATATATATTTGAAAAAAGAAAAGAAAGAAAAGAAAAAGAAAAGTAAGGTAATTTCCTCTAGATCAGGATTTTTCAGTGCTAGAGCCATGTTGAAAAAAAAAAAAACAATCTAATAGGGTCACACACTATATTAACCCAAAATCATTAATATTCAAAATATAAAATAAGAGGCTTTAAAAGAAACAGCCACTCCCGCATGCATATGCACACCTGTGGGAAGAAAAATAAAATGCTCACAATATTAACTGACACTTTTTTTGTTTTTTAAGTTTCTCTTTTAAATTTACTAACAATTCTTGGGCCACATGAATTCTTTTGGTAAGCCACATGAGGCTCCACGGGCTGTAGTTTGTCCACACCTGCTCTAGACCATGTGATGGAAGAAAACAAATAAGGAAGTAATATTTTTCTTTGCGTTATGAAAAATCAATAAAGAGAGAATAATTACTATCTAAATGTGACAACCAATATGTAAATGACTTGTATGCAAACTACCATCAACTGTTTTCCAATGCCAAAACATTAAGAAAAAAATTATAATCTCTCGTTACCTCAATTCTATCCAAGCTTTTCACTGTTATTGTTTAACTAATAGAGTGAATATCTTAATGAGGCAAGTTCTCCTAAATAAAGACTACGTACTTATAACTGCTAACACAAATCAAGAGTATAAAAACTCAAAAAAGTAAAACGAGCTGCAAAAAAATCATCAAGCTAAATAAAGTAATCCCAATATGACATTTATGCTTATAACCACAACCAACCATCCTTGTCTATAATTTGCCTAACCTTTTAAAGTTATGTACTAATTAAGTTTAATAGGACTCAAGTTCCATATATTTCTAAGTCACAATAGTATGTGTTCTGAGGGAGTAAGTGTGCTTATTTGTGGCCTTCTTGTTCAGTGAGTTTTAGTGTTCTTAGATTCCTCAGTAAAATGGAAACATAATGAGTAACTGTAATATTTCAGAAAAAAAAAGATAAATAAATAAATAAATAAAACAATAACAATAAAAATTCCATTACAACAGCTTTGGAAAATACATTTGACTTGTTTTCTTTCTCCTTTTAAACTTGTACACATGTTCATCCCTGTCATAAGTTCACTCATGTGAAAGATATATAAGCTGTAAGAAACAAGAGATGTGTATAGAGTAACAAACAGAATGGCAATGTGTGATGTATCATGGTGCATACAATGGATAGGTCACTAGTAATGGCAGACAGAATCTTTTCATAAGGATGCAAATACTTTAATCAGGGCAAATGGAAAAGGTAAAATTAAGTTTTGCAATATAAAGTCATACAGGGCAAGCATCTACAGCTGTCTCTTCTTTTTCTAAAGCTGAACTCTTCGCTCAAACCTTTGCTACCAACTCAACTTTGGATGATTTTGGGCATATTCCTCCTACTCCTCCACCCTCTGACTACTTCATCCCTAAAATTAAAATTCTTTATAAAGACGTTTTCCTGGCCCTCTCTGGCCTTGAATCTCGGAAGGCTTACGGTCCGGATGGAGTCCCTCCTGTTGTTCTCAAAAACTGTGCTTCCGAACTCGCTCACTGCCTGGTCAAACTCTTTCATCTGTGTCTCTCTACTTCTATTTATCCTTCTTGCTGGAAGTTTGCTCACATTCAACCTGTCCCTAAAAAAGGTGACCACTCCAATCCTTCTAACTACCGCCCTATAGCTTTGATTTCCTGCCTTTCTAAAGCCTTTGAGTCTATCCTTAATAGGAAGATAATGAGGCATCTATCAGCTCACAACCTTCTCTCTGATTGCCAGTATGGTTTCCGTAAAGGCAGATCTACTGGTGATCTTCTTACTTTCCTAACTGAATCTTGGTCATCCTCTTTAGGGACTTCGGTGAAACCTTTGCTGTCGGCCTTGACATATCGAAAGCCTTCGATAGAGTCTGGCACAAATCTTTAATTTCTAAACTACCCTCCTACGGATTCTATCCTTCTCTCTGTACCTTCATCTCTAGTTTCCTTTCCGATCGTTCTATTGCTGCTGTAGTAGACGGTCACTGTTCTTCCCTTAAAACTATCAACAGTGGTGTTCCACAGGGTTCTGTCCTATCACCCACTCTCTTTCTATTATTCATCAATGATCTCCTAAATCTGACTCAATGCCCTATCCACTCCTATGCTGATGATACCACCTTGCATTATTCAACAGCGTTCAACAGACGCCCAACCCAACAACAATTAAATGACTCAAGGCGAGATGCTATAGGACGCCTAACTTCTGATCTTTCACTTGTTTCTGATTGGGGCAGAGAAAACCTGGTTTTGTTCAATGCCTCAAAAACTCAATTTCTACAACTATCTACTCGACATAACCTTCCAGACAACTATCCTCTCTTCTTCAATAACACTCAACTTCCCTCTCCTCTACATTAAACACACTCGGTCTATCCTTCACTAAAAATCTAAACTGGAAATTTCACATCTCTACTCTTGCTAAATCAGCTTCCAAGAAGTTAGGTGTCCTGTGGCGTCTTCGTCCATTTTCTCTCCCTCCCAGCTGCTTGCTCTGTACAGGGCCTTATCCGCCCGTGTATGGAGTATGGCTCTCATGTCTGGGGGATCCACACACAGCTTTACTAAACAAGGTGGAATCTAAAGCTTTTCGTCTTATCAACTCTTCTCCTCTAACTGACTGTCTTGATTCTTTAAGTCACCGCCGCAATGTTGCATCTTTATCTGTCTTCTACCGCTGTTTTCATGCTGTCTGCTCTTCTGAACTTGCTAACTGCATGCCTTCCCCTCCTGTGGCCTCGCTGCACAAGACTCTCTACTTCTTCTCATCCCTATTCTGTCCATCTTCCTAATGCAAGAGTTAACCAGTATCTTCACTCCTTCATTCCCTACACTGGTAAACTCTGGAACTCTCTACCTGTGTCTGTATTTCCACCTGCCTATGACTTAAACTCTTTCAAAAGAGGAGTGTCAAGACACCTCTTACGTTAACTGGACCCTCCTTTTAGATTTTTTTGTTTTTTCTCTTTCTCCTACTTTCCTCTTAACAGGGCCTGGCAACCAGCGGGATTTTTTTTTTTCCAACACTTTGTTTTCCCTTGGCCAGTGCCCTTGTAATGTAAAAAAAAAAAAAAAAAAAAAAAAAATGTACTGTCCATGTGGGTGTTTAAAAGGTCAGTCACTTATTAATTTTTAAACTTTAAACTTCCTTGTGCACCATGACATGATTTGTCAGATCCTGCTTTGCTACAGCAGCATATCATGTGATTTACATATAAAAATCTATTATATAACTTTAGAAAATATGAAAATAATACTCTCCCCCCCAAAAAAGTGTCACAATCATGTCAACAGTTAATGAGTAAAAGATATCAGTTAAACCTGCTGAATAATTTCCTTATTATGTTGTCTCCAGTGGATACATCAGATATAATGGGATCCTGTGCAGCAAAGTGCATTGTTAGGGACCCTTGCTCAGATTCCTGATGCCCCAAACATGTCACAGTGGATAGATACACTCATCACACTTCTGGAGCATGAAGGTTAAAAAACATCAAAATATTTAGAATTCCAATATGTTCATGTACAATTTGACTACCAAGTGACAGAGAGAGAGAGAGAGAGAGAGAGAGAGAGAGAGAGAGAGAGAGAGAGAGAGAGAGAGAGAGAGAGAGAGAGAGAGAGAGAGAGAGAGAGAGAGAGAGAGAGAGAGAGAGAGAGAGAGAATATACTGAGGATTTTCTGACCATACTTGTGTTCCATCAAGTTCAGCCATGACACTCTGCAATATATTAATACTTTTCTTCCAATAATAATTTCACCAGAGGTGAGTCTATTCTGACAGGATGTATCTTACAAGAAATGAGTGATTTATAAAGGCTGGTAAATGTGGTCACTATTGTAGAACTAGCCTAACTTGGTACTTTGGGTGGTAACTACACCACACTGTACTGTTGCCCACCCAACACTGGAGTGACCTAACCATAGGCAGCAGGGAGTGACCTTTGGGATTCATGTGTTAAGGACAGTGGGATGGCAGCACTGCATGGCCTATATACACTGGCAAGTGTAGCAGAAGATATGCAATGTCATTCTTCCATTTTAAATTGAAAACCATTAAATAAGCCATGCAGTCATGGATGAAATATCATAATTTTAGGTAAATTATAGCAAAGGATGAGAGAGAGAGAGAGAGAGAGAGAGAGAGAGAGAGAGAGAGAGAGAGAGAGAGAGAGAGAGAGAGAGAGAGAGAGAGAGAGAGAGAGAGAGAGAGAGAGAGAGAGAGAGAGAGAGAGAGAGAGAGAGAGAGAGAGAGATTGCCATGTGTATCGAATATAAGCGTTACATTAACATAGGACAGGTGCAGCCAAGACCCAAAGTACCAAGTTAGTCTGGCTTGACCATAGTGTGCACTGATGCAGATATTAAAGATAACCATAAACAAAGAGTAAGATGATGGCATTTGATGAATACAAGTGAAATGGTGGATTCTGGTCATCCATGCAGCATAACATGCATCCTAAGGACTTTTGAAATATCTAGCATCTCAGCAACACTATAGTAGCAACAGACCAATGTTTGACACTAAGCATTTCCTTTTTTCATCAACAAACTTTTCTCTTTCTTCAGAAGATAATAAAGCAGCATGGTAGTCCCATATGCTACTTCCATTTTCATTACTTCATGTTCAAATCTTTCCTGATCATTCTTTGTATTTCATTACACATTCTTACACTCACAACAAAATAACAAATAAATAATAATGTAAACAATAATAATAATAATAATAATAATAATAATAATAATAATAATAATAATAATAATAACAATAATAATAAAAATAATAATAGATAAAAAATTCATCCATGTATTTCTTCCATCTCTCCCTACTTCTCCACTTCTTCAATGCCTTTTATATACTTTATTTCCTTAATTTATAGACTTCATTGTTCTTCCTCTCTATTTTTTTCATTTTTCATTTTTTTTCCGGTTTCAAAATATAATAAAGAACATTTTCAAAATTCCTGAAGCAGTGCATTACGTTCACTCCTGTATCTTTAATTGTCTGGCACTGTAACTTGCACCATTCCTAGACACTTGTTCAGTAACTATTTGAGTATGTACCAGTTTTATATCCCTTGATGGTAGCTCAAGCAGCACTATTGTGTGCAACTTATACCAAATTAATTAATTTTGTTTGAACAGACCAAATTTTGATGCACTCAAAAGAGTCCCTGCACCTTCTTTTGCATGTGTATACACACACACACACGCACGCACGCGCACACACACACACACATACACACACATACACACACACACACACACACTGTCAAGATGCCATACCGACAAGACGTGTGAAAACAATTCCCAGGGGAAGCACTTCAGCAGGCGTTGGAGCCTGACCAAGATGCATGTACACAGGAGGGGGCCACAGAATTCTCCTGTCTCCAAAATAAATAAGATCTGGATGCCGCATAGAACGGAAAAAATGGAGAAAGGTGGAGCTGCCAAACGTACAGGACCAAAACAAAAGCCATGTTTTGAAAATCAAAGGTTTATCAAAACACTAGTTGGCCAGAGGAGATTGAGTGATGATAATACAGAAAGGGATTTTCTGGATTTAGAGAGGAAAGAGGTAATATGAGGAGGCTGATAAACCTGGAAAGGGAGATAAGATACATGAAGGTGATGTCAAGTATGACAGAAAATAAAAAGAAAAGTTGATAAAAGAAAACACTGAACTAAAAGCAAGATTAAAGGCATGTGAGAAAGTATGAAAAATAAGTAAAGAGATGAAGGAAGAGATCCACGACGTACTAAAGGCTACATGTTGGGAATACAAAGACTCCTTAAGGAGCCTACAGAAAAATATACAGGATGGGGAGGATAAAACAGAGAATGGAATGGGTGAAAGCAAGTTGGAGGATTTATGAAATGCAAGGAAACAGAAAGAGGAAGAGGAAAAGTAAAATTTTTAGAGGTAGTAAGGAAGCAAATTCAAGAAAAGACAAAGGACAAAGTTATACAAATACAGGCAACCCCCGCTTAACAAACGTTCACACAACAAAATTTTGTTACAATGAATGTTTCCTTTTGCTACTACCTGCTTGTTTAACGAACACCAAACTCGCTTTAATGAAATTTTATCCAGGAAATTTTTTATTAAGTTTGAAAGCCCCGCCATATCACGCAACCCAACAGGCTTTTGAATACACCAACCCCTGTCTTGGACAAAACGCGTACCACTCACTCCCCCTAGTTCAAAACAATAACCGTGTCAGCAGCAGTTTGTCTCCCCTCGCTTAACATACCACCAAAACGCCCTGCAATGTCGCCTAGCGTTGCTAAGAAAACCAAGAAGTCTCTTACTCTCGAGTGAAGCTGGATATTATTCACAGACACGAAAGGCGAGAAAACTAATAGTATTGCTTGCCACCATGGCTTGACTCCATCTACTGTCTACTATTTTCAAGTCAGCAGACTCTATTAAGAAGGCTGGTAAGACCATATCTTCCTTGCAAGCTAAAAGAACCACCTGAACTCGTGACTCTGCAATGGATAAAATGGAAATCCTTGTGAAAATGTGGTACATAAATTTTGTATGCGGTACAATGATGCACCCTTTGTTTACATTCCACAGGCTGCCAGGTAGTGTCTTTCCTGCTCCACTCTCCCTCCCTTCATTAATTCAAGATCATCAACATTATAAAGTTACTTACATACATACATTAGTGTACATTATAATGACTTAAATTCAACTGCCTAAATGTTTAACTTCATAATTTTCACTTTCATTAAACCTTTCACTGTACTATGATGCACTCTCGCTTTGTTTACTCTTAATGGAAGTTCAAGTCAGGGGTTAAACTTGTTATAATTGGTTCGCTTAATGAAAATTCGGTTAACAAACGGGTTTTTAGGAACGTACCTGGTTGCCTGTAATTAAAGAGAAAGAAGATCTAGTAAGGGATACAGGGGATAAGAGGAAATATTTCTTAATTTTTGGGATGAAGGAAAAAAAAAAAAAAAATCCAAGGAAGTTCATGAGAGAGTACAAAGAGAAAGAACTGGCCAAAACTATCATCAAACAGGTCCAGGACAGCACACGGGAGTTGGTCCAGAAAGTGGAGGAAGTGATTAGGTTGGGAAGATTTAGTTACGATAGTAGGAGATCAATGAAAGTGAGAATGAGATTGTAGGTGGCGGTGGAGATTATGACAAGAAAAGGAAAGCTGGCTAATGATACTGAATTTAAGGATAAATGGATAAAAAGAGATATGAACCTGGAAGAGAGGGAGAAGGAGAAAGTGTTAAGAAACAAAGCTAAGGAAAAAAAAAACGAGAAAAGAACAGAGATCGAGAAAAGAATTTTTACTGGAGGGTTCTACATATGAGACTAAAGAAATGGTATCTACAGAAGAAGGTGGAGGTCATGGAAAAGATAAGAAGAGTGACTTATACTAATAGAGATGGGTTTGTTATCAAGTGTGTTGGAGGTTAGAGATTATCTGGAGAGAGAGAGAGAGAGAGAGAGAGAGAGAGAGAGAGAGAGAGAGAGAGAGAGAGAGAGAGAGAGAGAGAGAGAGAGAGAGAGAGAGAGAGAGAGAGAGAGATATATAGATATATATATATATATATATATATATATATATATATATATATATATATATATATATATATATATATATATATATATATATATATATATATATATATATATATATATATATATATATATATATATATATATATATATATATATATATATATATATATATATATATATATATATATATATAATGTACATCGAGAAACAAAACTAAAAGAGGAGATCTATGTTAGCTTTAAAAAAGGATATAATAGCTGGAGAAGATACAGGAAGGGTAAAGGGGGAGGAGTAGTTCTAATAATGGTTTGTGACAAAATGTGTGGAGTAAGTGCAATATTGTGATGGTATGGTGGAAGTAATGGGAGTAACAATCAAAACAGAGGAATAATAAAAAAAAAAAAATAAATAAATAAAAAAAAAAATAAATAAATCATAGTTAACGTATGTGGCACTTAAGACAAGTACATGGGGAACTGAGGAATCTAAGGATATGCAAAGAGAGGTCATTAAGTGCCTAGATAATATGATAAGAACAGATGGAAGAATACTATTAGTATGAAACTTTAACTGTAAAAGAGTAAACTGGAGATAGATGGAAGTAATGGGTAATGCTGGATAATGGAGCGAGGAGGTGTTACAGTTGGCTATGGTAAATACAATGAATCAGTGGGTGGAAGAGTCAACAAGGTACAGGGGGGAAGAACCATCGTTGTTTGACCTAGTATTCACAAAGAAGCCAAAGCTCCCTCCCAGCATACAATACCTTAGTCCAATGGGAAGAAGTGATCATGTGACATAAGAGATGGAAATACAGGAGGATGGGATAAGATACAGAGATGACTACAAAAGAGAGAGATTAAATTATGCAAGAGCAGATTTTTAAAAATTAAGATAATTTTTTGCTGATATTGAATGGAAGAACATTATGAACAAAAGGACAATAGAAGGGAAATATGAAATATTCCTAAAGAAATATAATGGAGTAAAGAAATACATACCTATCTATAGAGTTAAGAAAAGTATACATGCTTGGTACAATATCAGATGTACAGAAGCAAAAAAGGCAAAAGATAAAGCTTGGAAGAAACTCAAAAAGCAGAGAAATGACAATAACAGACAGCAGTATAAGGGTGCGAAAAATTAATATGTTAGAGTAAGGAGAGAGGAAGAAAAACTTTGAGAAAGATGTGGTGCAAAAAAGCAAAGATGAACCCAAGCATTTCTACACATTTATAAATGGTAAGATGAAGAATGAGGAAAGAATAGAAAAAATAACTAAAGGAGGGAAGACATACCAAAGAGTAAATGAAATGAGTGAATAATGAAAGAGAGCTTCAAAACTGTTCACTCAAGAAGAAAATTTTGTAGAACCAAATAGGACATTGCATTGACAAGGATTGCAGAAAATCATACTGCACAAAGAGGATATTAGAAGATTATTAGATAATTTGAATGTCAGAAAAGCAATGGGGCCAGATGGTGTATCAGGCTGGGTGCTAAAAGAATGTAAAGTTAGGTCCAATTTGGGAAATGATTACAAGTTCATTAAATGAAGGGAGAGTACCACTAGAATGGAAGAGAGCCAACGTAATGTCGATATCTAAAGGAGGAAAGGCAACTGAGCCATTAAATTACAGACTGGTGTCACTTACAAGTGTTGTGGGGAAGTTATGTGAAATAGTTATCAAAGAAAAACAGGTTAAACATCTGGAAGAAGAACAAGTTACATCGAACAGACAATTTGGGTTCAGGACAGGACGGTCATGTGTGTCGAACTTATTAAGTTTCTACTTAAGAGTAATAGAAGGACTGGAAAGCAGAGATGGATTGGTGGACACAGTATACCTGGACATATAAAAGGTTTTTGATAAATCCCTCATGGCAGACTACTTTGGAAACTAGAGAGCATAGGAGGACTGAAAGGGACTTTGTTAGACTGGATAAGGGATTATTTGAAGAATACGGAGATGAGAAATGTGATCAGATATACATACTCATATTGGGGTAAAGTAGCAAGGCTCAGAGTTAGCCCCCATTATGTTCCAGATATATGTAAACAACATTCACAATGGGATTAACAGTTATATTAATTCATTTCCTGATGCTGAAAAACTGATAAGAGTAATCAAAACCCGAAAGGACTGTTCACTGTTGCAGGAAGATACACTGCTGGTCAGAGCGGAAGGCGCGAAAGGGACCAGGACTTCCACTCTGACCAAATTTCATTCATCACTTCTTAACTCTTAAACATATGGCGGGATTCGCTGTATGTCACTATCTGACAACTCTACAGCTCTAGTAGTCAAAGCAGATGATATGTTTCCTTAGCCAACGTTCGCCTGTGGTTCGTGAGCTTGAATTTGAATATTTTTTCATCCCCCCCACACGACCCCTTATTGTGGATGTGTGAGCTTACCATTGTGCCCTGTTACTACCTATCATGGGACCTAGAAAACTAATTAGTAAACCCCAAATCTCAGTCATTTGTGCCTTAGTACGGGAGAATAAGTCAAATCAGGAAATTGCCGCAAACACTGGCTCTCAGAACTCTTCAACATTGGACCAAAATTTATCGTGAGGGAAGAAAAGATGTTTCGTCACCACCTAACAAGCCTGAATGGTGTAAGCGCAGTGTGAGCTAGATAACTCAGAACATTATTCGAAGACAGCTTGAGGCCAACCCTCGCATGCACAGCAAGGAACTTAAGGCCACGAACCCTTTTTGCTTGGTGGGGTGATTGAAAGGACTGTGTAGAGATAAGTGAAAGGCGACATGTGATACCGGAGTTGGCGCGCAGTTTCAAAACCTTGCTTTACACATGTTCACCGTTTTGTGTCTCAGCACAAAGATTGGAACTTAGGTAAGTGGCATAGGGTACTTTGGTCAGGTGAGGCAAGCTTTCAGGTTACAGACAACCAGAGAAACCGTGTGTACCGCAGACCCGGTAGTAACCATTATGATCCACACTACACAACACACACATTAAAACCCAGATTCTTTGATGATGTGGGGTTGTTTTTCTTACTATGGTCTTGAAAAATTAGTGTTTTCGCCTAAGAATGTTCGTATGAACCAAAATAACTACTTTGAGCTAATTCTAGATGAGTTAAATGAGTGTATGGAAAAGTGCAATGCTGATACCTTCATGCAAGATGGTGCACCGTGCCATACAGCAAAGTGAATTGCTTGATTTCTGCAATGTCAGCCTTTTAAAACCTTGGCCCACAAATTTGCCAGACCTTAACCCTATAGAAAATCTCTGGGTGTACATAAAACTGAAGCTAAAGGAGAGAGATACCTCCTCCCTCCCATGCCTCTGAGCCACTATTCAGGACATATGGGACAATATTGATGCTCAGTATCTCCACCACCTGGATGATTCACTTCCCAAGAGACTTTAAAGGGTCAAGAAGGCATGAGGGCACCCCATCAATTACCAGTTTAGGTGAATACCCTCATTTGAAACATTTTATGTGTCATTAATCTCCTTCACAGGATGTCACAGGTACCGCGCCTTCTGCTCTGACCAGCAGTGTATAAACAAAACCTACGAGTGGAGTAAAAGTGGAAACTGGAGTTTAACGCCAAGAAATGTCACATAATGGAACTAGGAAAATGTAAGAGAAGACTGGTATGGAATTATCTGATGGAAGAGGAACAAATAATGAAGACTAAAGAGGGAAAAGATCTAGGAGTGATTATACAGGAAAATCAGAACTCCAAAAAACACATAAGTAAGATATTTGGATTAGCATATAAAATGTTGACTCCTATAAAAGAGTAGCATTTCCATTCATGGACAAAGATATGATAAAAAAAATTATCATAAGCATGATACATCCTAAGCTGAAAAATGCAGCAGTGGCATACTCACCGAACTATAAAAAAGATATAAGAAGATTAGAATGGATTCAGAAGATAGCTACAAAGATGGTGCCGGAACTAAAAGACCTAACATATGAAGAAAGACTGAAGGAAATGCGATTGCCAACCTTACAAGATAGAAGAAAAAGAGGAGACCTAATAAAAATGTATAAAATAATAAATGTCATTGAAAAGATAGACAAGGAAGACCTGGTGCTGGTGACAGAAGAAGCTAGGACAAGAAAACATGTAAAGAAGATTAGGATGAGGCAGTGTGTGAAGGATATTGGAAAATACAGTTTTCCACAAAGAATGGTGGAAAAGTGGAATACATTGATTGATGAAATTGTTACAGCACATAATGTGCATAACTTGAAAGAAAAATTGGAAAAATGGAGGCATGGAAACAGGACACTATGAGCCATGCTTGAACCCTGTACAATACAAGTAGGTAAAATTAGGTAAATACACACACACAGGTCAGACTTGACAAAAGAGCTCCACTTCAGAGGAGCAAATCAACAGATTAAGTACAAAGTCATACATACATACATACATACATACATAAATAAATAAATAAATAAATAAATAAACACACACACACACAAAGAGTAAAGGAAAACACAAGATTCAGAGGAAACGATGAGCCGGCAAGATTAGACCTAGTTTTTATAAGGGATATACCAATTAATGATGATATAAGATACAAGTGCCCATTGGGAAAGAGTGACCATGTAATATTAGAAATGGATATAGAAGAAGGAAAGGAAGATAGAGATGAATCATACAAAGGAGACCGATTAAATTACAGAAAGGCTGATATTAAGAATCTCAAGAACTATTTTAAAAACGTAAACTGGGAGGAGATGGAAAACTCATTAACGGTTCAAGAGAAATATAACATTTTTGGAAATATACAAAACTGGGGTCAGGGAATATGTCCCGAATTATAGACCTAGAGAAGAAGGAAAGAAAGATTGGTTTAATGCAAGATGCAATATGGAAAACTCATTAACGGTTCAAGATAACATTTTTGGAAATATACAAAACTGGGGTCAGGAAATATGTCCCGAAATATAGACCTAAAAAAGAAGGAAAGAAAGATTGGTTTAATGCAAGATGTGCTAGGGCAAAGGAGAAACGAGATGGAGCATGGAAAAGGTGGAGAGGAAACAGAAATCCAGAAAATAAGAAAAACTTCAAAACAGCAAGAAATAAATATGCTAAGGTGAGAAAGGAAGAAGAAAGGAACTATGAAAAGGACATTGTCGAAAAATGTAAGGAATAATCAAAATTGTTCTACAGATTCATAAATGGAAAAATAAGACATAAAGAAACAATAGAAAGGTTAAAAGGAGAAAACGGAATGGTGGAAGACCCAAAAAGCATGGCAGAACTGTTAAATAGTAAATTTCATGAGGTCTTTACTAAGGAATCCAAATTTGAAAGACCACAGGGTAATAGAGAGACTGTCTATATGAAAGAGATTAAAGTAACCAAGCTTGAAGTAAAAAAGTTGATGACGGAACTAGATGAGGAAAAGGCAATGGGACCGGATGAAGTCTCAGGCAGAATACTGAAAGAATGTAGGGAAGAACTAGCAAGTCCAATATACAACATCATAAAATGCTCAGTTGAAAATGGAAGTGCCAGTGGAGTGGAAAAGAGCTGAGGTGGTTCCCATATATAAGAGCGGAAGGAAGGAAGAACCTTTAAATTACAGACCGGTATCACTAACTATTGTAATATGCATGATGTGTGAAAAAGTAATAAAGAAGCAATGGATTGAGTTTCTTGAAGACAACAAAATATTATCAAATAGCCAATTTGGTTTTAGAAAAGGTTGGTCATGTGTAACAAATTTATTGAGTTTCTACTCTAGAATAGTTGATAAAGTACAAGAGAGAGACGGATGGGTTGACTGTATTTATTTAGATCTAAAAAAGGCGTTTGATAAAGTGCCACATGAAAGATTACTATGGAAGTTAGAGGAGAACGGTGGCTTAAAAGGAAGCACAGTGAGATGGATGAAGAATTACTTAAGGGGGAGAGAAATAAGGACGATAGTTAAAGATATGAAGTCCAAGTGGAGAACAGTAGACAGCGAAGTGCCACAGGGATCAGTATTGGCACCAATACTTTTTCTCGTATATATACATGACATGCCAGAAGGAGTGAACAGCTACATAAATCTGTTTGCAGACGATGCGTAACTGTGCGGAGTCATTAAACAAAAAGAGGATTGTGAAATACTACAGGAAGACTTAAACAAGATCTGGAAATGGAGCAAAAAATAGGAGATGGAATTCAATGTGGACAAAAGCCATGTCATGGAAATGGGAAAAAGTGAAAGACGACCAGTGGGAATCTATAAGATGGGAGATGGAGTAGAATTAGAAAAAGTAAAAAAGGAAAAGGACTTGGGAATGACAATGGAAGAAAATAATCAACCGGTAAGCCATATTGATAGAATTTTCAGAGAGACGTATAATTTGCTAAGGAATATTGAAGTAGCATTTCACTATATATACAAGGAAATGATGAAGAAATTGATAAGTACTAAAATAAGACCTAGATTGGAATATGCAGGAGTTGTGTGGACTCCCCATATAAAGAAACACATAAGAAAATTAGAGAGACTACAAAATATGGCTACAAGAATGGTTCCAGAATTTAAAGGGATGACATATGAGGAGAGACTAAAGGCTATAGATCTAACAACCTTGGAGCAGAGAAGAGAGAGAGGGGATCTGATATAAGTTTATAAATTGATTAACGGAATGGATGAAGTGGATAATGAGAAACTGATCCTGAGAGAAGAATATGACTTTAGAAGCACAAGATCGCATAGTAAGAAACTAAGGAAGGGACGATGTCTGAGAGATGTTAAAAAATTTAGTTTCCCGCAAAGATGTGTTGAGACTTGGAACAGTTTGAGTGAGGAAGTGGTGTCAGCAAAGAGTGTACATAGTTTTAAAGAAAAATTGGATAAGTGTAGATATGGAGACGGGACCACACGAGCATAAAGCCCAGGCCCTGTAAAACTACAACTAGGTAAATACAACTAGGTAATACACACACACACGAGACACGGTAGAGGAAGGACGCACTGGCGCCGTTCCGACAAGCAGCTGATCTTCACTACATACCGGTTGTACAGTTTTTACAGTGGCCTGGGCAGGTAGTGTGGTCTCATTTTTCTTCATGTAATCAATTATTAAGGAATGATGAGCGAAAAAGAGATACCATCAAAATGCAGACGTGAGATTGGAGAAGGTTGGAAAGCTGATGATGACTATGCTGATGTGGGTGAGCGTGTATTCGAAGGTTTCGATACGACGACTACTTCACTACTAAAAAGAGTGTCAAATATTGAATATAAACTAGATAAACTGATAAAGGAGAAGATGGAAATGAAAGAGAATGAAGAACAGGATAAAGAGTTTATAAAACTGAGAGAAAGGATAAAAAAGTGGAAGAAAATGAAGCTAGGCTAAGAGCGGAAAACGAAGAACTAAAAAAGGAAGTAGCTAACTACAAAAGCAGATGGAAGAAGGACTCGGTAAAGCCGAGAAAGAAAAAGAGAAGCTGAAAGATCTAGTAAACAAGGAAGAGGAAAGAGTACAGAACGTGATTAAAAAAGAAGTACAAGCATGGAGAGTCCAAGATAAGAAAGATAAGGCTGATTTTCAGGAGGTGATTCAAGAACAACTTAAAGAAAAAGAAGAAAATATGACAAACAAAATGATAGGAGTCCTCAAGACAAAAGAAAATCTAGTTAGAGAAATTGCAGAA
This sequence comes from Portunus trituberculatus, assembly GCF_017591435.1. Taxonomy (NCBI): domain Eukaryota; kingdom Metazoa; phylum Arthropoda; class Malacostraca; order Decapoda; family Portunidae; genus Portunus; species Portunus trituberculatus. The sequence continues at coordinate 10,883,401 of NC_059302.1, read as the reverse complement.
AAAAGAAGAGTGTAGTCGTATTTGGAATAAAAGAAAAAATATAAAATATAGACCAAAAGAGAAAAGAAGAAATGAAATCAGTCAAAGACCTACTGAAGAATCTAAACGACGAAGATAGGCAGAACTTGGAAGAGGAAGTAGAAGAAATAAACAGAATGGGACCATATCAAGAAGGAAAACGAGACCAATTAAAATACTACTAAAATCACAAGCAGCAACAGAAGAAATATTATATAGAACAACAAAACTTAGAGAAACAGAAGGCTGCAAGGATATCTATATAAAGAAAAATAGAAATGAGGAAGAAAGGAAGAGATACAATGAACTGGCAGCAGCAGTAAGGGAAAAGAATAATGAAAGGTCAGAAGAGGAGAAGAAGGCATTTTTTTGGAGAATTCTAGGAGACAGGATAAGGAAATGGTATATAAACGAGAAGGAAGAGAAAAAAGTGGAACAAGTTTAACTAAAAATGATAAAGGCAAAAGACTAAAAATGATGTATACGAACATAGACGGGTTTTATCAAGTAAATTAGAATTAAGAGATTACATAAGGAAAGAAAATCCAGATATTGTATGCCTGGCTGAAACAAAACTAAATAAGGCAATCAAAATAGACTTGGATAATAGGTATAATGTATGGAGAAGAGACAGAGTGGGTAAAGGAGGAGGAGGAGTCATGATTATGTTAAGGAAGGAGATAGTGATAAATGAAATGGAATGTGGGAAGGAAAAGCAGAAGTATTGTATATTAAGATGCATATTAATAAAAAGAGATAACAATCATTGTAACATATGTGCCACCAAAACAAATTCATGGACCAATCAAGAATATAAAGACATGATAGATGACACAATAAGGAGTCTAATGAGAATCGTTAAAGAAAGGAGAAAAGTGATATTAGTAGGAGATTTCAACTGTAAAGAAGTGGACTGGGAAAATTATGAAAGTGGTATGGGGAAGAAGCCTGGGAGAAAGATTCTTGAACCTAATGATAGACAATATGATGGACCAGAGAGTAAAGGAATGCACAAGATTCAGAGGAAACGACGAGCCGGCGAGATTGGACCTAGTTTTTACAAGGGTATACAAATGAATGATGATATAAGATATAAGTGCCCATTGGGAAAGAGTGACCATGCAATATTAGAAATAGATATAGAAGAGGAAAGGAAGATAGAGACGATTCATACAAAGGAGACCGATTAAATTACAGAAAGGCTGATATTGAGAATCTCAAGAACTATTTTAAAACGTAGACTGGGAGGAGATGGAAAACTCAGAGACAATGCAAGACAAATATAACTTATTTTTGGAAATATACAAAACAGGAGTCAGGGAATATGTCCCAAAATATAGACCTAAAGAAGAAGGAAAGAAAGATTGGTTTAATGCAAGGTGTGCAAGGCAAAGGAGAAAAGAGATGGAGCATGGAAAAGGTGGAGGAGAAATAGGAATCCAGCAAATAAGGAAAACTTCAAAGCAGCAAGAAATGAATATGTTAAGGTGAGGAAGGAAGAGGAAAAGAACTTCGAAAAAGACATTGTCGAAAAATGTAAGGAGCAACCAAAATTGTTCTATAGATTCATAAATGGAAAAATTAGGCAAAAAGAAACAATAGAAAGGTTAAAAGGAGAGAACGGGATGGTGGAAGACCCAAAAGTATGGCAGAACTATTAAATAAAAATTCCAGGAGGTCTTTACTAAGGAATCCAAATTTGAGAGGCCACAGGGTAATAGAGAGACAATCTATATGAAAGAGATTAAAGTAACCAAGCTTGAAATAAAAGAGTTAATGAAGGAACTGGATGAAGAGAAGGCAATGGGACCAGATGAAGTCTCAGGCAGAATACTGAAAGAATGTAGGGAAGAACTAGCAAGTCCTATATACAACATCATAAAATGCTCAATAGAAAATGGAACAGTGCCAGTAGAATGGAAAAGAGCTGAGGTGGTTCCCATATATAAGAGCGGAAGGAAGGAAGAACCTTTAAATTACAGACCGGTATCACTAACTAGTGTAATATGCAAGATGTGTGAAAGAATAATAAAGAAACAATGGATCGAGTTCCTTGAAGACAACAAATTAATATCAAATAGCCAATTTGGTTTTAGAAAAGGACGGTCTTGTGTAACTAATTTATTGAGTTTCTATTCTAGAATAGTTGATAGAGTACAAGAGAGAGAGGGATGGGTTGACTGCATTTATTTGGATTTAAAAAAGGCGTTTGACAAAGTGCCACATGCAAGATTACTGTGGAAGTTAGAGGAGAAGGGTGGCTTAAAAGGAAGCACATTGAGATGGATAGAAAATTATTTGAGGGGGAGAGAAATAAGGACGGTAGTTAAAGATATGAAGTCCAAGTGGAGAGCAGTAGAAAGCGGAGTGCCACAGGGGTCAGTATTGGCACCAATACTTTTCCTCATTTATATTAACGACATGCCAGAAGGAGTGAACAGCTACATAAATTTGTTTATGGATGATACGAAACTGTGCAGAGTTATAAAGCAAAAGGAGGATTGTGAAATACTGCAAGAAGACCTAAATAAGATCTGGGAATGGAGTAAGAAGTGGAAATGGAATTCAATGTGAACAAAAGCCATGTCATGGAAATGGGAAAGAGTGAAAGACGACCTGTGGGAATCTATAAGATGGGAGATGGAGTAGAACTGGAGAAAGTCAAAAAGGAAAAGGACTTAGGAGTGACGATGGAAGAAAACAATCAACCAGTAAGCCATATTGATAGAATTTTTAGAGAAACATATAATTTGCTAAGGAATATTGGAGTAGCATTTCACTACATACACAAAGAAATGATGAAGAAATTGATAAGTACTATAATAAGACCCAGATCGGAATATGCAGGAGTAGTGTGGACCCCTCATAAAAAGAAACACATAAGGAAATTGGAGAGGCTACAAAAAATAGCTACAAGAATGGTTCCAGAATTTGAAGGGATGACATATGAGGAGAGACTAAAGGCTATGGATCTACCAACCTGGAACAAAGAAGGGAGAGAGGAGACCTGATACAAGTTTATAAATTGATCAACGGAATGGACCAAGTGGATAATGAGAAACTGATCCTGAGAGAAGAATATGACATCCGAAGCACAAGATCGCATAGTAAAAAGCTGAGAAAAGGAAGATGTCTGAGAGATATTAAAAAATATAGTTTCCCGCAGAGATGTACTGAGACGTGGAACAGTTTAGATGAAGAAGTAGTGTCTGCAATGAGTGTGCACACTTTTAAAGTAAGATTGGATAAGTGTAGATATTGAGACGGGGCCACACGAGCATAAAGCCCAGGCCCTGTAAAACTACAACTATGTAAATACACACAAATACACATTATCCAGAGTGCTGCAAGGAAACTGATGTATAAATGGTTATTTCATATCACACAGAATATGACTTTAAAAATCATAGAAAACTTAATAAAAAAAATCAGAAACAAGTAATGCTCCAACAGTCAATGCTGATGTATAAAAAAAAAAAAAAAAAAAAAAAAAAAAAAAAAAAAAAAAAAGATTAGCTTTGGAAAGGATTCAATGAATGAGAATGAAAAAAGACTGTATGATGCTGCCTTTTGTTCTGTCATACCAACTACCCTAACAGCTGAGGAGCAGATTCCCATACACTGCCTGAGAAGAGACTGAATTTATAACATCCTACAGGTGGAATTTCTACTGAGATCTTTCTGGGAAGCAATGGTGCTGAAATGCTTGATAATCATTTTTTATGACTCCATGAATTTAAGCTGGGACTGTCTAGCATCTTTGGGGGATGCCTTATTGGGATTGCAAATATACCTTGATATGACAAATAAATGTCACAAGTAGCTACTTACACCTACGGTGATGTGGTCTTATACTTAATATCATGTTTTAGCATGTGTAACATTAACAAATTCACAACACATAAATAAATCACCATAAGATGAAAATAAGCACGAGTTTTTGACATCCAGTCAGTGGGATGGCAAATAAATATACTGTAACTCATGTATGATCAAATCATAGTTTCCATTTTTAAATTGTCAATTGAAGCATGGACTCAATTTTCTTTAGTAAACTGCAATTACATAAAAACAGACATTTGTTTCATGGAATATTGCTGAGTGTGGTGATGAAGGCTGTTGACTGCACACATTGATAAATAATCTGGCATCATAGGCAATTATAAGATTAGAATATGCAGTGATGCTCTTAACCAAAAATGGTCCTGATGTCCTTAGCATCCCTAAAGATGTTATAAGTAATGCAAAGCTTTGCAAATCAGACAAGTCTTTTTTTTTCTTGGGGAAGTGTTATTTGCATCACATCTAACATGTGCACTTTTGACATATCCCAGGAATTAGGTCTTGGGTCTCATATAGGTGTGCGAGAAATCAGCATACTTCAGAGTAAGGGCAGCTGTCCAGCACTATTCACAATTGTACTTTAAGAAAATAAATTAACCTCATCCCTAGATCTTAATAGTTCACAGTGAGTGTGGCTAAGTGGTGTAGCATCTTCTTTTGGGCAAGCATATAAATAAATTTTGTATTTCCCATATTGAGCAGCATTAAGACATTAAAGTTATGAAAATTCAATTTCACAATACATTTTTAACTACTTTTGTATGTAGTAATATGCAAAGAATAGTAGAGAGAAAAAAAAAATTACATGATATACTATACAAATAGTATTTATGTATTGCATTCTTTGATTTTCATGAATATGATGATGACTTCAAACATCAAAATGAAGTGAAAAATCATGTTCCATAACAAGACAAAATAAAAAATAAAATCTAGCATATAACTAATTCCTCTCATCCTTTAAAAGTATCCATCATATAAAATACACTACTCCTTGGATCAAAAGTCCCACCAAGGCAACAAACACACAGTCACAGTGCTTCCCAAGAGTTACAGGATGAAATAATGTATGTATTACTGGTGAAAACTACTAGGTGGTGCTTCGTCTTCCTGTTTATGTCAAATATTCCATTCTGGCACACTGTTCTACAATACTGTGACTGTGGTCAAAGTTTAAAGGTTATAGATCCTAAGTGCCTGACTAAAAACAAACCATGGCAACCTATTACAAATAGTGAACTGATGAGCCTCAAAAAAACACAGACATTAAGTTATTACTGTGACAGAACTAAACCAAGAGTGGAAGCTTGGGGTTCAGACTACACCACAACACCAACCAAGGAAAGCCAGAGATAACATACCTTCATCTTCTAAGGTTGGCATGAAACAATTTAATAAAACTCCTTAGTGAAGGGCTTTGTCATAGAGTCGCCTCCAAGATGTAAGGAGATTCAGTATTACAGTACCATTATCACAAGAGACAGGAGCATTAAGAGGAGAGGAGAAAGGGTGTTATAGGAGAGCCAGGAGGCATGCAACACAGGAGGAGGAGAGGAGGCAGCTGTCCCCTAGTAAGGTTAAGGTCAAGGAATGAGGTGAGGACAAAAAGTACAGATAAGATAACATAATACAATGTACAAACATATCAAATAAATTACTGAGATACAATGATTAAACAGGGACAAAACTTTGGTAAATATAACAACAAATTAATATGAAGAAATATATAATTTCAACATATATGTATAATTAATAAAAGAATAGTAATGTCAAAAATACAACTTATTTTACATAACATAGTTTAATAATGTCTGGCTTGATTTTCTGGGTTGAGCAGGAAAGGAAAGGTGATTAAGGTAACTTTAGGCTTCCCTCTGCAGGAATATTCTTACATCTAATTAATACTTAAAAATGCAGATAATACATACTGAAAAATATCTCTTCTCAGCATGTCATTGAACATGCAAAGATCATAAAAGCTACAGAAAATTTCTTGGCATAGTCATCTGGAAATGCTCTGATATATTTGCTATATTACTGCCACTGGGATAAGACTTCAAAATATCCTATGTGAAAATGTATATGGATTTTTAAAAATATCCTATATGAAAATATGAGCCATGAAATAAATAATAAATAAACTGTTGGTGATAAACATACATAACTAGTGTGAAAATTGTGTAGTTTTCTTGACACAAAAAAATATTGAAGCAAACATACAACACACAATACCTGACACATACTGAATCTTTTGAGAGCATGTTTTCCTCTTCACTCACACAAGACAAAAGAATGTGTTGCTTGTCAACACATGGAAACTTTTGAGAGCTCAACAAAACTGCCTAAATATTCCTCCTTTGACCAGAATAAGTTCTATAAGTGTTTCATTAATAAACAAAACTCATGTATAAGTAAATAATATTTGCATGAAAATTTTCACCGAGACATTAACATGAATGAATTTATGAACTAGTCAGGTGAAATTACTCTTTCTCAATATTTTGCCAAACATCAAAATGGGAGCAGGAATGTTATTCTAGATTTAATGCTGCTTTCAGATCATTAACCATTTAGCAAAGATGTGCATTATGATTTCCAAAGATTTTTTTTGTAATTAGTCACTATAGATGAATTTCATAAAACCGATTCCATTAAGTGAGGGGCTTTCTCAGCCTTGAATTATCTCCTTGGACTTTCATGGAGGAAAGTGGGAAGAATCATATCGGGATCAATCTGGGACATACCTTGTTACCCAAAAAGATACATGGAAGAGTTGGGAAAGTGGTCTTGGGAACAATCATGATAGAATAGAAAATCACTGATGAGACAAACATTCTATTGCAGAGTTATAAATTATTGATACTGATTTTAGGGAAGAGCATTATCTTAAGAATCTGCTAAAATAAAAATTAACTTATGTGCATGTACACCATCATAAAAAAAACTGCAAATATAAACTTGAAATATAAAAGAACCTGTGTAAGAACTTCATTTTCATGCTAGTCTTTTAAAATTAAAATAAAATAAAAGAATTCTGTAATTGCCTGACAGAAGTTGTCATGGCATGCATCACCTAGAAGATATAAACTTAAACTTGATCTTGACACATTACATACAGATTTTGAACAAGTACATAAAGTATCCGATAAAAAACAAGTGTGCCCACCTTATCCCACTAGATATTGGTTTGCAATTATCACAACACATCACGAAGACAAAACAAGTATCAACTCTTAAATTATATTTCATTTGTATTCAATGATTTCTTTCTTTACTTGGATGGCCACTTACTACTGTGGCACAGCAGCACTTTGTTGTTTCTTTAAGTAATACCTATCAAGGTCACATTCCATGTTCCTTGCTTCCATGCTTCCCTGCAAGATTGATTGAAGATGTTTCACAGTTAAGCAACTCATTTCATGTAAGAAATCTCAATGGGATTGAGATATGGATAGTTGCTAGGCCAGTTTTTAGCATTAGCATGTTTTGCTGAAGTAAATTTCACTTCCTTGACACTGTAGAATGAAGTTATACTTTGAAAGTGCATTTGTATTCATTACATTATGTCAGCATATGGCTACACAATATCTTGATACAAGTGAATCCTTGTATTTGATGTACCATTCTTTGGCACAAAGAATAAAGCCCAATATCAACATTCACCACTGCACTAGACCAGTACTATCATGGGTGCCTGCAGCTGAGCAATCTTTTCAATGAAGTACTCCTCAGAACAACTGGTACCTTAAGACTCCTCATTTCTTCCTGGTCCTCTATACTATTGAATGTGGAATTGTTTCTAAATTCACAGCAAATGCACAACTCTTCATCATCGTTCATTGGCTATTTTAGAAGGAGAGCACATGATAGCTGCTTCAGTTCCCTATTGGTAGGGTGGTGTTGAATGGTGCACTGAGATATTTTCTGGCAGAAAAATGCATTTGTAAAAAAAAGTCAAGTTGTGATCTTGGGAATCGAACACTTTTCTCCTAAAATGAGAGAGAGAGAGAGAGAGAGAGAGAGAGAGAGAGAGAGAGAGAGAGAGAGAGAGAGAGAGAGAGAGAGAGAGAGAGAGAGAGAGAGAGAGAGAAAGCCTGTAACCTTAAATATTTTACTTCAGTGTCCTGACTCATGTTTCTTGAGCATTTGATCATGAAGAATGTCATTCTTGGTACCAAGCTTGGCAATTTTCTCTAGATACACTTTCTCCAATTAGTGAGAAAAGCAGAGCTGGGCATTTCCGTACCTCGGTCCACACCTTCACTCCTCTGTACCTGCAGACCACCAAACGAGGTGCGGAGGTCCAAAGTGCGGAAAAATTTTCAAAAGTGCGGAAGTAACAGTTACAGAAAGGTGAAAGTCCGCACCTCCGCACCAGAGACATGTGGAAAGGCTAAATTTTAAGTCCGTACCTCCACACCTGAGATGTGTGTGGAAAGGCGAAATTTTAAGTCCGTACCTCCGCACCTCAGATGTGTGGAAAGGTGAAGTTTTAAGTCTGTACCTCCACACCCAAGATGTGTGAAAAGGCGAAATTTTAAGTCCGTACCTCTGCACCTCAGATGTGTGGAAAGGTGAAGTTTTAAGTCTGTACCTCCACACCCAAGATGTATGGAAAGGCGAAATTTTAAGTCCGTACCTCCGCACCTGAGATTTTCAAGGACAAAATAATAAATAAAGACAAGAAACAGTCCGCATTCCGTAGTATTACTTTTGGCTGTTTTTGGCGGTCTGTGCTACCAGGAATATTTTCCTGCCATTTAAGTGATGTCACTCATTCACATCTAATCAAGCTCCCCCCTTCCTCTCTCTCTCTCTCTCTCTCTCTCTCTCTCTCTCTCTCTCTCTCCTGGATTTTCTAACTAAAAGATTAGCAAAATTTTCCTTCAATATGATAACGGAGAGGGCTGCTGCTGCTGCTGCTGTAGTGGGGAGTTGTCAACTCTCCCCCTCACTTCCACTATTCTTGTTCTTGATTTTTATGACATCTGTGTCTGTTAGAGAGAGAGAGAGAGAGAGAGAGAGAGAGAGAGAGAGAGAGAGAGAGAGAGAGAGAGAGAGAGAGAGAGAGAGAGAGAGCAGGGTTGCCAGGTTCTTGTAACTAGAAAATGCCAAATGTAACTAAGAAATAGGCCTAATTATATATATATATATATATATATATATATATATATATATATATATATATATATATATATATATATATATATATATAGACAGTGGTACCTTGGAGTACCACTGTATTTTTTTTTTTTTTTTTGCATTGGAGGACGAACTTTGCTTTGGAGTGCGAACAATAACAAACGCGGTGAACAGACTGCGCACAGCACTGCGCAATTAACTGACTGCATGCTGGAGCACCACGCTGTCTCAGTGCCTCAGGAGTATTGTTTGCAGTTGTTTGATTTTTGTTTTGTAGTGCCGCAGATAATATTAATTTTTCTTAGTTATTAAGATCACTGCCTAGCGTAGCAGCACACATGGTCACGAGACATACAGACAGACGTATGGAATATTCTGGAAGATCCGAGGGAAGAGAGAGTATCCAGCTCATGAATTAAAAGCCTTAACCCTTATAGCCCGTCAGGCACGATTGTGGCTCTTACGTTAGACCCCGTCAGGCATGATCGTGGCGCTTTTCAGAAGCCACGCTCCCATGGTCCAAATATATCTTATATCTGGACCATGCGCGCTCCTTTATGCCGCACAGTTTGTTTATGCTTGAGGCTATCTGTCATATATCGAGGCCTGTCATTGGCCCTTTGTTTTCAAGATGGTGGACACTTAGTCAATCATGTATCAGCTTTTACAAGGATATGTTTGTGGAAGCGTGAGGGTGCCAAATGTGAGGATGGTGAGAGCATTTATGTCAGTATGCTGTATTTTATCATTTTTTATGTATTTCTTGGTGAGATATAAGATATACATGTATTTCCATGGATAAGTAAGCAGTTCAGAAACATATTATGATGCATGACAATATTGGAATCGTTATTTTTATCTTGTTATTGGTTTAGATAAGAATGCGTACTGCTGGCTTGATGGAGTCAGCTGAGGAGGATGTGTTGATGCTTGTTTCTGACCGTGAAGAAGTTGAATTTTCATATTACAATTTGCTTACTGCCCTGATTTATTTTCCATAATGAATGCAGTATATCAAAAGAAAATCTATTGGCTTATATAAGAGTGTGTGGTGCTGGCTTGATGGAGTCACATAAGGAGGATGTGGTGACGCTTGTTTCTGACCACAAGTTGAATTTTCACTATATTACATTTTGCTTACTTTCCTGCTTTATTTTCCTATTTTCTATAGTTATAGCATAACAGTAGTAGTATATATAGTAATAGTATGCAAAAAGTATGAAATTAGATGAAAGATACATTTTTTTTTTTTTTTTTTTTTTTGGTCTTGTGAGGTGGTTTGGAATGAATTATAATTTCTTCCATAAGAACACATGTATTTTGATGCTTTGGAGTAAGAACGTTTTGGAGCAAGAACAAAATTTTGGACGGATTAAGTTTGTATTCCAAGGCACCACTGTATACAGGTAACTCTCGATTTACGCGATAGATGCGTTCCAAGAGGCATCACATACATCAAAATTCACATAAAACAAACTTGTGATTCTCATAAGAAACAATAGTTAATAGCGGGGATGCGGGATGTGATCCAAAAATATTCGTACAAAATACTCTATTTATTTGGCTAAATTAACATGTTTTTACTATTTACCATTCTAAATACTAGAAGTGTATTTAAAATAAAGGGAAAAGCAAGAAATAATAAGAGAAAGCAAGAAATAACAAGAGAAAACAACAAAACAAAGAATACGCAAACACAACACTCACTGCATCACTGCCTTCACCACTCACATCACAGTCAGTCACCATCTTCCTCTGAGCTTTTCCACTTTATCAAAAATCCACTTATCAAAAATAACCCCACAGTATAAAAGTAAACACTAGTAAAAAAATAAACGCAGGACACCAAGTCTTCACCCCTCACAAGCACTCTCTGTCGTTGTCCACTCTCTGGCATGCAGTTTGAACTTGCGTCTGGCACTCAGTTTGAATTTGCATCTGGCGCTCAGTTTGAAAATGCGGTTGGGCTAAATCGCGTATAAGCAAACCAATCGCGCAAATTTAACTTATTATAATATTTTTTTGGTCGCATATTAACAAAAACACGAAAATTAAACACACATAAATCAAGAGTTACCTGTACATATATATATATATATATATATATATATATATATATATATATATATATATATATATATATATACAGGCAACCCCCGTTTAACGAAGGTTCACACAACGAAATTTCGCTATAACGAAGGTTTCATTTTACTACCATCTGCTCGTTTAACAAACACCAAACTCGCTTTAACGAAGTTTTATCCAGGTAATTTTTTTCCAAATTTGAAACCCCCACTGTATCATGCAAGCTGACAAGCTTTTGAATACATCAGGAGCTGCTGGTACTAAGGCCTGCCTCAGGAAAAATCCTGAGACACCTGTAGAATAAAGATCAAGATCAAGCCTCTCGTGGACAACACAGGCTCTGCCGATACAAAGGCCTGACTCAGAAGAAATTCTGTGTCACCTGTAGCATCAAGATCAAGATCAAGATCACACGCACCACTCACTGCCCAGTCAAAACATAACAGCGTCACCAGCAGCTCATCTTCCTTCGTTCAACTTACCACCAAAACACCCTGCAATGTGGCCTAACGTTCCTAAAAAGACCAGGAAGTGTCTTACTCTCGAATTGAAGCTGGGTATTATTCACAGACAAGAGAAAGGCCAGAAAACTAATAACATTGCTTCCCACCATGGCTTGACTCCATCTACTGTCTACTATTTTCAAGTCAAGAGACTATATTAAGAAGGCTGGTGAGACCGTATCTTCCTTGCAAGCTAAAAGAACCACCAGAACTCGTGACTCTACAATGGATAAAATGGAAAGCCTTGTGGAAATGTGGTACATAAGTTTTGTATGCAGTACCATGATGCGCACTTTGTTTACATTCCACAGGTTGCCGGTTAGTGTATTTCCCGTTTCACTCTCCCTCCCTTCATAAAGTTAAGATCATCAACATTATAAAGTTACGTACATACATACATTAGTGTACATTATAATGACTTAAATTAAACTACCTAAATGTTTAACTTCATAATTTTTACTTTCATTAAACCTTTTACTGTACTATGATGCACTCTCACTTTGCTTACTCTCAATGGAAGTTCAAATCAGGGGTTAAACTTGTTATAATCGGTTCGCTTAACGAACTTTCGCTTAACGAAATGTTTTTTAGGAACGTAACCCCTTCGTTAAACGGCGGTTGCCTGTATATAAATATATAGTGGTACCTCAGATATGAAATGAATTAGTTACGGAGTGGCTTTCGTATCATGATTTTTTCGTATAATGAGTCACGTTTTACATGTAAATCGCCTAATTCGTTCCAAGCTCTATGAAAACACCACATTAAATTTTATAATAAGGGTAAAACCAGAATGAAATAAGAGCCAAATACATTTGAATCATTCAATATACCTAACCTAACCGTTAATACCTGTAAATGAAGTAGATAATAGAACATAATGCAATAATAAATGAAAAATAATAATACGAAAATGATAGGAAAATGTGGAATCTTGCCTTTTCAAGTGAGGTAATGTCCAAAAGCGAAAGTGGCGGCAGAGGAGGAGGGCAAACGGCAGATAATATAGAAAATGGCAGGAAACATTAACACTTAACTTTATGAAACACTTAAAATGATTATTATTAGCTGTTACAAGTATTTCCAATACCATAATCCTTCCTGCAGCCTACTTGGCATGTGGAGAAAATGGCCCGCTCCCTCGTCTCATAGCAACACACGCACGTACAAGCACATGAACGCACACACATGCCAGGTGCCTTTATACTTTTATTAATAGAACATCCAAATGGCTTACTCGTTCAAGCAAGAGTCAAAACTCCACTTGTGAATTATATTCACAATGATAAAGCCTGTGAAGCACAATTGCAAAATAAAATAAATACAAACTGCAGCTTTGGTTTGGTTTCGGCGATCGGACAAGTGATTCCGTAATGTAAACAATACGTCCAATACATGCCGTCGCCCACCACTAATACAAGAAGAGATGGACTGCTTCACTGTGTGTATACGTATTTACCTATGGTGTTTTTATGTACATAGTTTTAAATTTGTGGTGAGTGCTCCAGCAAATTTGTAATGAGTGGGGAAACAATAGTGTCTTGCAGACTCCTTGCTTCTGATGTTTTTGTGTTCTTGTATGAGAATGACTTTTTTTTCTTAGAAATTTCTTTCAAATATTAGGGTGCATCTTCCAAGATGAAGCATCTCGCATTTATTTATTTATTTATTTATTTTATTTTTTTTTTCAGTCCCTAAATGGAGAGAATTTTTAAATTTTTTGCACGCAGGATTTTCGAGTTTTGTTTTGTATCTTTTGTATGTTGAGTAATTTTTCGTAATATGAAGCGAAAAAATCTTTGCATATCATTTCGTAAAATTAAATTTTCGTATACAGAAGCTTTCGTATCTACAGGAGGTACCACTGTAAATATATATATATATATATATATATATATATATATATATATATATATATATATATATATATATATATATGGAGCTCTGATATATTATTGCCTTGTATTTTGTTTCATTTTTTGAGGTGTGGACTAGATTTTTCAGGCTCACTTTAATAATTTTGGGTACCGTACTGGAGGTGCAGAGGTGTGGTATTGGACTGAGGGAAAAAATTTTAAGCACAGTAGTACAGAAGTACTCTCTGCATATCGAATTCCGGAGGAAAGGTACCAGAGTACCTGATATCCAGTAACGCACCCAGCTCTGACGAATAATAGTTTCTTCCATACCTGAAAATCACTTGAGAAGCCCGATGGGGAACAGATGGAAAATCAAAGTGAGAAAAAATAGCCAAGAAATTATGCCAAAAGGGAGCATCATACATCCACCCATGGTAGTGGTGCAGAGAGCAATAACCCTGTACTACTCACACAGTTCCTTCTCTCCATTAAAAATATAAATAAAAACTAATCATGTAATTTAATGAATGACTGAGACCTTGGGTGATCAAACAGGTGGACACACTTTTTTCTCAATGGATTCCATATGGTATAAGAATTCAATAAGTTATCTAAAATATACATAAATTTCTTAAACATATTTTCTACAAAGGCAAGATAAGAGTGGAAAAGATTGAATATGTTATCAATAGTAAATGATAATGGTTTCCTATTAAATAATAGAGAGAATGTAGAATGTAGACTAGAATAAGAAAGATTCATAGTTATAATGTAAATATTAGCATAAAGAACAAAAGAAACAGATAAGGAATGCTGAGGAAATAAAAGTTTTCACATGGTTTCCTCCTTCTGGAGGTGGATACAGGAAGATCAAAAGCTGCAAAAGGAAAATTGGTTACAGAAGAAATTAATAAGATATGGGTTTACACAATGGTGAACCTGGAGCAGGATAAGCAGACTCCAATACCAGGACAAACCCTCGCGCTTGTAAGGAATGTGACAGACAGGCTTGTTGGGTAATTAGAGATACAGGCAGGCAATAATTTAGAATTCACATAACTAAATAGAGTGGATACTTTTCATGGAACTTTTGTCCTGTAACCAAAAACTACTTCTTAAAAAATAACCAAAAACAGCTTAAGAAAAAATATGCAAGAAAACACTAATTTACAGATGTATGATAATGATAATGATTAATCTCAGAAAGACTTTAAGAGAACACTGAAGAAATCTCAGAATGTTCATTTAATATTTGAAAACATATCTATGAATTCTACAAGAACATCCCTGAAGTTTGATTAATACATGACATAGCAGTGCTTTATTGGAACCACAGCAACTCCTCCAATGACCTCAGTGCCACACCAAGACACCACACCACAGTAGACTGACAAGTACCTGCAGAAAACAAGGACTCCTGCTAGACATACCTGGTGGAAGGTTCTCACAGGCGGTGCCCTGGTCCTCGCCATTAACATAGTAATGAAGGGAGCCATCAGAGTGGCGCATCATGCCCACCCGTGTGCCAACCACCAGGGCGTCCAGATCACAGCGGTAGTTGTTCATGACTGTCACACCGTCACGCATCACAGATGAGCCACTCAGCATCCATGTGTCATAGTCAATGTCCGTCATTGTGCTAGGGAAGTCAATATCCTCTGGAGGGATGGCTGTCACGCCTATGTAGGGAAGAAAATGTGAATTATTACCACCATCTGACTAAATATAATTTTGTCAAGCCCTGTCAAAAAAAGTACATGATGTGTGTGTGAGTGTGTGATACTTTGTCTGGGTCATACTGTTTAAGGGTCCAGTCTGGGGGTGAAATTTGACGAATATCTGAGAAATTTAAGAATTTTGTTTTCTTTGCTTGATCTCCCCTAAACATTCTAAACTTCTGGGAGGCATTTAAATACCCTGCATTGTTGCATCATAGTATGACTCATGCATTACCATGTGCGATGTGCGTCAGAGCTCGTATGTAAGGAATTTATATAGAAAAACACATTTTCTTTTGTGTAAATGTTGTCACTTGGCATCCTACTATACGGTAGAGCGTCTGTCTTTCCTTTCACTCCTCACATCAGTACTCAACCATACACAAGAGTAGGAGCTTGCATGTCATGTTGGGAGGTGGCGCCTACTGAAACCCTCATCTCTGAGTGATTAATGCCTTTTTAAAAGGGACTACCAGATGCCTTATCCTACTCCAGAAAGTTAACATGGTATAAACAATACTGTGTGAAGATTTTATGCCAATCAAACAAATACAAGCAGCAGGACAGTAATGAAGTGAGAAAAAATCTTTAAGAACCGATATCTCAATTTTTTTTTTTTTCACTTAAAAAATTTTCACAAAATTTATTATGAATTTGATTGTCTACTGTAAGGTATCAATAGAAAGTATAACTAAAGGGCTATTTCATCATCAAAGAAAATTTTGAAAAGATGAAAAATAAATAGGAAATTAAAGTGCAGAAAATCAAAGGTGAAAAAAAATCTTTATTTTTTTTCCAGAAAATAAACACAAAAGTGGAACTTTTAACCAACCAAAATGTAGATACAATGTATGTATGGTATTTTTTTCCAGATGATTGAGAAAGAAATAAAGCCTGTGAAAAAAAAAAAAATTATCATCATTACTTCCTATTCCCTCACTAAAATTTAGTGAAATTCACTGGATATCATAGTTTGATAGCAACAAACAAAAAGCTAGAAATTCAAAGTCATAAAAAGTACTATACACTATGGAGGACTGCCCCACCACCATTCAGGCTGCATGCCTGGTATATACAGGCAACCCCCGATTAACGAACGTTCACACAACGAAATTTCGTTACAACAAACATTTCCTTTTACTACTATCTGCTCATATAACAAACACCAAACTCGCTTTAACGAAATTCTATCCAAGTAATTTTTTCTAAGTTTGAAAGCCCCGCCATATCAAGCCGACAGGCTTTTGAATACACCAGCGCCTCTTGTGGACAAAAGGCGCACCACTCACTCCCCTACCCTTCCCCACTTTTAGTTCAAAACAATAACAGTGTCAACAGCAGCTCATCTTCCCTTGCTCAACTTGCCACCAAAATGCCCTGCAACCAGCCCTGCAATGAAAATCGTCATAAAAAAAAAAAAAAAAAAAAAAAAAAAAAAAAAAAATGTAAAGTACTGTGCAAAAGAAATAAACAAAACATTTTTATTTACCTTTCACTTGCCATGTATTCTATCAGATGATGTCCCTCCTGAGGCTAAGGGACAATAGGGATTTCAGCCCTTACTCATCTTCCGCTGAGTGTGCAGACGACGATAAGATGTCATCGTCTGCACTGTCGGAAGAAGATGTGGAAAGGTCTGCTGTAGCAGGGTCGGCACATTTCACTGATTTGAAGAAAGAGGATATGGAGGAAGGGCCAGCTGTAGCAGAGTCGGCACGTTTCACTGGTTTGAAGAAAGGATATGGAAGAAGGGCCAGCTGTAGAACCGTCGGCAGTGGATGTGGAAGGGCCAGCTGTAGCAGGGTCAGCAGGTGTGACAGGGACGGGATGTCTGACTGGCTTGAAGAATGAGTAGATGGAGGACTGTTTTTTTTTTTTTCTTCATCATCATAGATTTCTTAATAAATCTTGACACTTTTCTCTACGTTATGAGCCACTTTGCTACTCCTGGCAGGATTTGGGTCACATTTCTTCAGGGTTTCCAGAGCTTTTTCGATACCACCAAGACATTCTCTAAGAGTTTTGATGTCCAGGCCACGCACAAGTTCTTCCTCGTCTACCTCTTTTTCTGTCTCCTGTGATGCCTTGTCTTCTTCTATAAGTTCATTTGAAAGAGGTTCAGCATGGCTTCCAAAAGATCTTCAACATCATCATCATCAACTTCATCGAAGCCAGCCCTATGGCACAGATTTACAATGTCATTTCTGATCGCACTGATGTCATCTTCAGTGAAGCCTGGGAAGTCACGCGTGCATTCTGGCCATACTTTATTCCATGCCAAGTTCATGGTAGATGTCTTCACTTCGTCCCAAGAAGACTTGATGTTATCTATGGTGTGTTCGATGTTATATGACTTAAGCCCCGTACACACTATGCATCATGTATCAGCCACGTGATGCAGTAGTGGTGTTGAAAAAAATTACTAGCGGCCAAACTGTACTGCAACACTGCTCACTTGTTCTTGGCAACTTCTCGGTTCTCGCGCGCTAGCTGCGCTCAGTGACAGTTCAACTTTCATGTTTCCAATGGCCCTTGTCCACTCAATGGGTTTGGCGGGTGGCGGTGATTGGTGAGCCATCGGCGCTGGAGCGGAGCGTGACCGGACGTCCTGCCACTCTGACTGATGATGCATCACTGAGCAGCAATTTGAAATCGAGCCAACCCAGCAACACGTTGGTGATGCACGTTCGTGTTGAAAAACGACTTTTTCAACACATCCATTCAACACGATGCGCATCATGATGCATAGTGTGTACGGGGCTTTACACCATTCTCTGATAGTGGGCTTGCCAGGCCCATTTTGTGCACCTTTATCAGTTGCTGCATGGTTTGCCACTGATAGTAGGCTTTTAATGTTTGCCATAATTATTATGAATATATTTGTGCTTACAATAGACCCTTTAATATTCCATTTATTCATCTAATTATACATGTAAGTAATATGTAATGCAGTTAAAAAAAAAAGGGAGGGAGAGGAATAGATAACAAGCTCCAAGGATGGTCAAGTTGAAGACAGTACTGTGAGTGGCAGGGAGGTGTGGCGTGGATGATGTCATCACCCCTGCTCCCCTGTGCTTGGCCCTCTCGGATGACATGAGCGGATACCGTATCTGTGAATTTTTCTTACCGTATATCAAACCAAGGGTAATAATTTCCAAATACTGTAACTGTGAATTTACCGGATAAAGAACTACCGTATAATGAGGACTTACTGTATAAGTATTTTCTCTAAGGTAATAGTTGCTTCTCAAATATATAAAAATTAAGGCATAAGAAATTGGAAATGAGACTTCAGAGTAATCAGAAAGGAAAACTGAAGGTCATAAAATTCACAGTAGTTTTTTCTTTAAGAATTGTGGTTGTAGTAACCACAGCCTTGAGACATGCAGTGTTTCCAGTTGTGCATCCAACCATTCTGTTGAATGCACAGTTTTTGTTTATTTATAGTATTTGTAATGTAAAGAAATATCATATTTGATGGCTTATAAAACATGCCATTTAACCCTTAAAGTACGGGGAGCTGATTTACTTTCCATCTGTTACAGCAGGGAAAAATCACACCTGTCAAAAATGATAAAAGATTTTTTCCTTATAAAAAGCATATTTCTCTGTGTTATTCTGAGTACAACGATGTAGTTTTCAACATGTTATGACCTCTGAGAGCAAAGTTATTGCATATTAAAAAATTCTCCCTGAACCCCTGGCAAAACCCGCCACTAAGAAATACCCCCAAGCTCCAATAACACAGTGCGTGCTCTCTCTCTCTCTCTCTCTCTCTCTACTTTCGGGCATTTGAATTTGATGTAAAAGTAGGAACTTTTGCCCTTTCATGTCATGAAAATGCAAACTCAGATATATGAAATGATGTGCAAAACAGAAAAAGAAAAAGAAACCACATATTACAAGTACAGGCAACCCCTGTTTAACGAACGGATCACGTTCCTAAAAAAAACTTTCATTAAGCGAATTTTCATTAAGCGAACCAATTATAACAAGTTTAACCTGACTTGAACTTCCATTGAGAGTAGACAAAGCGAGAGTGCATCATAGTACAGTAAAAGGTTTAATGAAAGCAAAAATTATGAAGTTAAACATTTAAGCAGTTTGATTTAAGACTAAGTCATTATAATGTACACTAATGTATGTATGTAAGTAACTTTATAATGTTGGTGATCTTAAATTTATGAAGGGAGGGAGAGTGGAGTGGGAAAGACGCTAGCTGGCAACTTGTGGAATATAAACAAAGGGCGCATCATTGTACCACATACAAAACTAATGTACCACATTTCCACAAGGCTTTCCATTTTATCCATTGCAGGGTCACGAGTTCAGGTGTTTTTTTTAGCTTGCAAGGAAGATACGGTCTCACCAGCCCTCTTAATAGAGTCTGCTGACTTGAAAATAGTAGAGACAGTAGATGGAGTTAAGCCATGGTGGCAAGCAATGCTATTATTATTATTTTTTTTTTTATGGTAAGGCCTATAGCGTCTGTAGGCACACTTGAAGAGTGTATGGGAAGCGCTGTTCAGCTTCCGTCCATTAGTGGCGCAGTCAATTTTACTCGCCTCTCTCATGTCTGTGAATAATATCCAGCTTCACTTCGAGAGTAAGAGACTTCCTGGTCTTCTTAGCAACACTAGGCAACATTGCAGGGCATTTTGGTGGCATGTTGAGCAAGGGAAGATGAGCTGCTGCTGACGCTGTTATTGTTTTGAACTAGGGGGAGTGTATGGTGCATGTTTTGTCCACGAGAGGCACTGGTGCATTCAAAAGCCTGTCGGCTTGCGTGATACGGCAGGGCTTTCAAACTTGGAAAAAATTTCTTGGATAAAATTTCGTTAAAGTAAGTTTGGTGTTCGTTAAACAAGCAGATGGTAGTAAAAGAAAACATTCGATGTAGCGAAATTTCGTTGTGTGAACCTTCATTAAGCGGGGGTTGCCTGTATTGTGGATTTCTATAACAATTGGAATCTGGCAACTTTTATTAGCAATGGGATTCACGTGACTTGGCTGACAAGCACAGTCCTGTAAATGCAACCATGGGTGACACACACCAGCGCATTGTTTGAGTGGAGTACGTGAGGAGATTTATGAACGTTGCTGTGAGGGTTGGTCTCTCTCTCCCAGATCACTATCAGAATCACTACTGGAGTCTTCACTTTCTTCTGTCTCAATAAAATTTTTTTTATTTTCATCACTGTCCTCAATGTCACTACCGAGTAACACTGACATAACATCACTCGGAGTACTGTTTCCTCCCTTCGGGTCACAGGGATTGCCAGATGTTGCCTCAAAATGGGAAAAGATGATCTATTGTGAGGGAACATATGTCTCAAGGCTCGAGGAGGCGAGCAAGAAAAGATGCCAGATACCTTCCCTTGTCCCAGGACAAATAGTGAGGGGGAGAGATTCAAACATTTAGTGCAGAAAAATCATGATTCCTGAAATGATCCCTGCCTTTCCGCACGCGACGGTACAATCGTCCCGAAATGATCACCTTATGTTAAAGGTTAAAAGAAAAGTCTCAAAAAAATTACGCTGCATCTTATAAGGTCAAGGTTCAGCTTTGAGACAATGGCTAATGGTAAGTCTATGGCAACAGCAGACCTTAAATCAAAACCCAAACATCTTCACTTGTGTAAAGTAAGTGAAGATCACTTTTACACAGCAAAAACATTTTTAGCTTTTTTGCAAGGTAACAATGTATAACAGGTCATACTTACTAGTAATTCACATAAAATAACACCAGTCCATAAGAAATTACCTAAGTGATGATGCTTACAATACATGTACCAAAACGAACTCATGATCAATTACACAACAAACCTGGAAACATGCACAAGGTTCACTGCTTTCTTTGGTATGATGTCATTATTTCTTGAGGTAAATTTATTTTCACATACCCTTATGTTTTGAAAATGTATTGAAATATTACATGAATTATATGTAGAATAATGATAAAAAAGAAAATAATAATAAAGTAAAATAAAAAATAAATAAATAAACTTTACTCCTCTGGGGTCTGACAATGTCACTGGCTACACTAAATTTGTTTACATCTCACAGTAGTATTGGTAGAAGTACCAATGTTGGTAGGGTCTGGCAAATATCAAAACTTTTAGATGTAAAATATTGGGATCTAAAGTGGACCTCAATACATATGAAAGGGGTTCAAATGTCAGTGAAACACTCCACTTCATATTCAGAGCTTAAACCTTCCCAAAGTGAGGTGCATCTTATATGTCCATGCATCTTTAAAGTCACCAAAAATAGTAGTACTTATTTATTACACATTATAGGATTGTAGAGACTGTATGCAGGCAACAGAATAAAACCAAAAAAATATATAAATATAAAATTCTGCATCCTAAGTCTAATATTGTGAATTATGAAAAAGATAGAAATCCTAAAAATCATAAGAAATAAAATTGTATAGTAGCCACACTTCCATGCATGCAATGTGAATTATGTATATATGAAACTATTTGTTATTTTTCCAATTTTAAGGGGTAGATAAAAAATGTATAAAATAATAATAAAATAATAAAAAATACAAGCTATCATGACCTCTATTTCTGATAGAACACGAAACTGTATGGTTAATATAAATAGCTCAAGAAATGTTCAGAATGGTGATAACAATTGTACACAGAAACACACTCTTCAATTTTGGATGATTCTTTTGACCTTTCTTTGTCTCAGTGGACCTTTTTTTCATTATTTTGTTTCCCTAGGCCAGTGTCTTATTACATTAAATAGAAACAACTACACCAAGGACCAGTATACTCACCAGCCTCCAGAGAGCCTGACCATCTGTCCACCATCTTGTCAATCATCACCTCAAACATCTCGCCTTCATGCAGCTGTCTGTTGCTGATCACTATTGCATCATTGAACTCCCCATGTGCGTTGGGCCGCTGCGCTGTCAGTCCACCATTGAGGATGCGAGCGTTCTTCCCATGGAGGTGATGGAACCGCAGGTCACTGCCAGCAAATTTGTGAAGTCAGGTATGAACTTTTTCTACACAGCAAGGATGAAGACATGACCAGAATGTGGAGAAAATTGAATGATTTTAAATAACAAACTGAGTGTAATCTGTAATGGAACTAGAGGTCAAAGAGGGTAGATTTGTCATGTTGGGTTGACATGTGCTCATTTTCCACAGACTTCAGATGAGAAGATGATCACATAACAATAAATTGAGTGTAGCCCGTATTGACAGCTTAAGAAAAATGCAATCTTGAGGAGGCAGTTTACTTAGAGGTGTGTACAATAGTGCAGCACAATAGAAGCGGACTTACATAATGCCAAACATTCCCTGAATCACTTATTCATATCATTAAATACTTCATGCCAAAATATTTAATAAATGAGTGTTGCTTATAGACAATATAGCCCCATGAGTGGCAACTTATCTAATTTCTGATATAAAAATATAACTCTCTCTCTCTCTCTTTCTAAATGAACTTTTCAATTACCTTAGGAATGAGTCAGTTGTTTTTGGACCATAACTGTGAAACACACACACACACACACACACACATTATTAAGGAATAATGAGTGAAAAAGATATTCCATCCAAATGCAGACATGAGAATAGAGAAGGGGCTGATGATGACTATGTTGGTGAGGGAGAACGCGATTCAAGGGTTCGACGACGACTACTTCACTACTTAAGAGAGTGTTCAATATTGAATGTAAACTAGATAAACTGATAAAGGAGAAGATGGAAATGAAAGAGAATAAAGAACAGGAAATGGAGTTTATAAGACTGAGAGAAAGGATAAGAAAAGTGGAAGAAAATGAAGCTAGGCTAAGAGCGGAAAACGAAAAACTAATAAAGGAAGTAGCTAACTACAAGAAGCAGATGGAAGAAGGACTCAGTAAAGCCGAGAAAGAAAAAGAGAAGCTGAAAGATCTAGTAAACAAGGAAGAGGAAAGAGTACAGAACGTGATTAAAAAAGAAGTACAAGCATGGAGAGTCCAAGATAAGAAAGATAAGGCTGATTTTCAGGTGGTGATTCAAGAACAACTTAAAGAAAAAGAAGAAAATATGACAAACAAAATGATAGGAGTCCTCAACACAAAAGAAAATCTAGTTAGAGAAATTGCAGAAAAAAAAAGTGTAGTCGTATTTGGAATAAAAGAAAAAAATATAAAATATAGACCAAAAAGAGATAAAGAAGAAATGAAATCAGTCAAAGACCTACTGCAGAATCTTAATGACGAAGATAGGCAGAACTTGGAAGAGGAAGTAGAAGAAATAAACAGAATGGGACCATATCAAGAAGGAAAAACGAGACCAATTAAAATACTACTAAAATCACAAGCAGCAACAGAAGAAATATTATATAGAACAACAAAACTTAGAGAAACAGAAGGCTGCAAGGATATCTATATAAAGAAAAATAGAAATGAGGAAGAAAGGAAGAGATACAATGAACTGGCAGCAGCAGTAAGGAAAAGAATAATGAAAGGTCAGAAGAGGAGAAGAAGGCATTTTTGGAGAATTCTAGGAGACAGGATAAGGAAATGGTATATAAACGAGAAGGAAGAGAAAAAAGTGGAACAAGTTTAACTAATAATGATAAAGGCAAAAGACTAAAAATGATGTATACGAACATAGACGGGGTTTTATCAAGTAAATTAGAATTAAGAGATTACATAAGGAAAGAAAATCCAGATATTGTATGCCTGGCTGAAACAAAACTAAATGAGGCAATCATAATAGATTTGGATAATAGGTATAATGTATGGAGAAGAGACAGAGTGGGTAAAGGAGGAGGAGTCATGATAATGTTAAGGAAGGAGATAGTGATCAACCAAGTGGAATGTGGGGAAGGAAAAGCAGAAGTATTGTATATTAAGATGCATATTAATAAAAAAGAGATAACAATCATTGTAACATATGTGCCACCAAAAACAAATTCATGGACCAATCAAGAATATAAAGACATGATAGATGACACAATAAGGAGTCTAATGAGAATCGTTAAAGAAAGGAGAAAAGTGATATTAGTAGGAGATTTCAACTGTAAAGAAGTGGACTGGGAAAATTATGAAAGTGGTATGGGGGAAGAAGCCTGGGAGAAAGATTCTTGAACCTAATGATAGACAATATGATGGACCAGAGAGTAAAGGAATGCACAAGATTCAGAGGAAACGACGAGCGAGATTGGACCTAGTTTTTACAAGGGGTATACAAATGAATGACGATATAAGATATAAGTGCCCATTGGGAAAGAGTGACCATGCAATATTAGAAATAGATATAGAAGAAGGAAAGGAAGATAGAGACGATTCATACAAAGGAGACCGATTAAATTACAGAAAGGCTGATATTGAGAATCTCAAGAACTATTTTAAAAACGTAGACTGGGAGGAGATGGAAAACTCAGAGACAATGCAAGACAAATATAACTTATTTTTGGAAATATACAAAACAGGAGTCAGGGAATATGTCCCAAAATATAGACCAAAAGAAGGAAAGAAAGATTGGTTTAATGCAAGGTGTGCTAGGGCAAAGGAGAAAAGAGATGGAGCATGGAAAAGGTGGAGGAGAAATAGGAATCCAACAAACAAGGAAAACTTCAAGGCAGTGAGAAATGAATATGTTAAGGTGAGGAAGGAAGAGGAAAAGAACTTGAAAAGATATTGTCGAAAAATGTAAGGAGCAACCAAAATTGTTCTATAGATTCATAAATGGAAAAATTAGGCAAAAAGAAACAATAGAAAGGTTAAAAGGAGAGAACGGGATGGTGGAAGACCCAAAAGTATGGCAGAACTATTAAATAAAAATTCCAGGAGGTCTTTACTAAAGAATCCAAATTGGAGAGGCCACAGGGTAATAGAGAGACAATCTATATGAAAGAGATTAAAGTAACCAAGCTTGAAATAAAAGAGTTAATGAAGGAACTGGATGAAGAGAAGGCAATGGGACCGGATGAAGTCTCAGGCAGAATACTGAAAGAATGTAGGGAAGAACTAGCAAGTCCTATATACAAAATCATAAAATGCTCAATAGAAAATGGAACAGTGCCAGTAGAATGGAAAAGAGCTGAGGTGGTTCCCATATATAAGAACGGAAGGAAAGAAGAACCTTTAAATTACAGACCGGTATCACTAACTAGTGTAATATGCAAGATGTGTGAAAGAATAATAAAGAAACAATGGATTGAGTTCCTTGAAGACAACAAATTAATATCAAATAGCCAATTTGGTTTTAGAAAAGGACGGTCTTGTGTAACTAATTTATTGAGTTTCTATTCTAGAAGAGTTGATAAAGTACAAGAGAGAGAGGGATGGGTTGACTGCATCTATTTGGATTTAAAAAAGGCGTTTGACAAAGTGCCACATGCAAGATTACTGTGGAAGTTAGAGGAGAAGGGTGGCTTAAAAGGAAGCACATTGAGATGGATAGAAAATGATTTGAGGGGGAGAGAAATAAGGATGGTAGTTAAAGATATGAAGTCCAAGTGGAGAGCAGTAGAAAGCGGAGTGCCACAGGGGTCAGTATTGGCACCAGTACTTTTCCTCATTTATATTAACGACATGCCAGAAGGAGTGAACAGCTACATAAATTTGTTTATGGATGATACGAAACTGTGCAGAGTTATAAAGCAAAAGGAGGATTGTGAAATACTGCAAGAAGACCTAAATAAGATCTGGGAATGGAGTAAGAAGTGGGAAATGGAATTCAATGTGAACAAAAGCCATGTCATGGAAATGGGAAAGAGTGAAAGACGACCTGTGGGAATCTATAAGATGGGAGATGGAGTAGAACTGGAGAAAGTCAAAAAGGAAAAGGACTTAGGAGTGACGATGGAAGAAAACAATCAACCAGTAAGCCATATTGATAGAATTTTTAGAGAAACATATAATTTGCTGAGGAATATTGGAGTAGCATTTCACTACATGGACAAAGAAATGATGAAGAAATTGATTAATACTATAATAAGACCCAGATTGGAATATGCAGGAGTAGTGTGGACCCCTCATAAAAAGAAACACATGAGGAAATTGGAGAGGCTACAAAAAATGGATACAAGAATGGTCCCAGAACTTGAAGGGATGACATATGTGGAGAGACTAAAGGCTATGGATCTACCAACCTTGGAACAGAGAAGAGAGAGAGGAGACCTGATACAAATCTATAAATTGATCAACGGAATGGACCAATTGGATAATGAGAAACTGATCTTGAGAGAAGAATATGACATCCGAAGCACAAGATCGCATAGTAAAAAGCTGAGAAAGGGAAGATGTCTGAGAGATATTAAAAAATATAGTTTCCCGCAGAGATGTATTGAGACGTGGAACAGTTTAGATGAAGAAGTAGTGTCTGCAACAAGTGTGCACACTTTTAAAGTAAGATTGGATAAGTGTAGATATGGAGACGGGGCCACACGAGCATAAAGCCCAGGTCCTGTAAAACTACAACTAGGTAAAACTAGGTAAACACACACACACACACACACACATGAGACGGGGCCACACGAGCATAAAGCCCAGGCCCTATAAAACTACAACTAGGTAAATACAACTAGGTACACACACACACACACACACACACACACACACACACACACACACACACAGGAAGAGGAGTCATGATAATGTTAAGGAAGGAGATGGTGATAAACCAAGTGGAATGTAGGGAAAGAAAAGCAGAAGTATTGTATGTTAAGATGCATATTAATAAAAAAGAGTTAACAATTATTGTAACATATGTGCCACCAAAAACAAATTCATGGACCAATCAAGAATATAAAGACGTGATAGATGACACAATAAGGAGTCTAATGAGAATCATTAAAGAAAGGAGAAAAGTGATATTAGTAAGAGATTTCAACTGTAAAGAAGTGGACTGGAAAAATTATGAAAGTGGTATGGGGGAAGAAGCCTGCGAAGAAAGATTCCTGAACCTAATGATAGATAATATGATGGACCAAAGAGTAAAGGAAAACACAAGATTCAGAGGAAACGACGAGCCGGCAAGATTGGAACTAGTTTTTACAAGGGGTATACAAATGAACAATGATATAAGATATAAGTACCCATTGGGAAAGAGTGACCATGTAATATTAGAAATGGATATAGAAGAGGGAAAGGAAGATAGAGACGATTCATACAAAGGAGATCAATTAAATTACAGAAAGGCTGATATTGGGAATCTCAAGAACTACTTCAAATACGTTAACTGGGAGGAGATGGAAAACTCAGAGACAGTGCAAGAGAAGTATAACTTATTTTTGGAAATATAGAAAACAGAAGTCAGGGAATATGTCCTGAAATATAGACCTAAAGAAGAAGGAGAGAAAGATTGGTTTAACGCAAGGTGTGCTAGGGCAAAGGAGAAAAGAGATGGAGCATGGAAAAGGTGGAGGAGAAATAGAAATCCAGTAAAGGAAAACTTCAAGGCAGCGAGAAATGAATATGTTAAGGTGAGGAAGGATGAGGAAAGGAACTATGAAAATGACATTGTTGAAAAATGTAAGGAGCAACCGAAATTGTTCTACAGATTCACAAATGGAAAAATTAGTCAAAAAGAAACAATAGAAAGGTTAAAAGGAGGGAACGGGATGGTGAAAGACCCAAAAAGTATGGCAGAACTATCAAATAATAAATTCCAGGAGGTCTTTACTAAGGAATCCAAATTTGAAAGGCCACAGGGTAATAGAGACCGTCTATATGAAAGAGGTTAAAGTAACCAAGTTTGAAATAAAAGAGTTAATGAAGGAATTGGATGAAGGGAAGGCAATGGGACCGGATGAAGTCTCAGGCAGAATACTGAAAGAATGCAGGGAAGAACTAGCAAGTCCTATATACATCATAAAATGCTCAATAGGAAATGGAACAGTACCAGTAGAATGGAAAACAGCTGAAGTGGTTCCCATATATAAGAACGGAAGGAAGGAAGAACCTTTAAATTACAGACTGGTATTACTAACTAGTGTAATATGCAAGATGTGTGAAAGAATAATAAAGAAACAATGGATCGAGTTCCTTGAAGACAACAAGTTAATATCAAATAGCCAATTTGGTTTTAGAAAAATATGGTCGTGTGTAACTAATTTACTGAGTTTCTACTCTAGAATAGTAGATAGAGTACAAGAGAGAGAGGATGGATTGACTGTATTTATTTGGATTTAAAAAAGGCGTTTGATAAAGTGCCACATGCAAGATTACTGTGGAAGTTAGAGGAGAAGGGTGGCTTAAAAGGAAGCACATTGAGATGGATGGAAAATTATCTGAGGGGAGAGAAATAAGGATGGTAGTTAAAGATATAAGTCCAAGTGAAGAACAGTAGAAAGCGGAGTGCTGCAAGGGTCAGTATTAGCGCCAATACTTTTCCTCATATATATAAACAACATGCCAGAAGGAGTGAACAGCTACATAAATCTGTTTGCAGACAATATGAAACTGTGCAGTTATAGAGCAAAAAAGAGGATTGTGAAATACTGCAGGAAGACCTAAATAAGATCTGGGAATGGAGTAAAAAGTGGGAAATGGAATTCAATGTGGACAAAAGCCATGTCATGGAATGGGAAAGAGTGAAAGACGACCCCTGGGAATCTATAAGATGGGAGATGGAGTAGAACTGGAGAAAATAAAAATAGGAAAAGGACTTAGGAGTGACGATGGAAGAAAACAATCAACTGGTAAGCCATATTGATAGAATTTTCAGAGACATATAATTTGCTAAGGAATATTAGATTAGCATTTCACTACATGGACAAAGAAATGATGAAGAAATTGATAAGTACTATAATAAGACCCAGATTGGAATATGCAGGAGTAGTGTGGACCCCTCATAAAAAGAAACACATAAAGAAGTTGGAGAGACTACAAAAAATGGCTACAAGAATGGTTCCAGAATTTGAAGGGATGACATGAGGAGAGACTAAAGCCTATGGATCTACCAACCCTGGAACAGAGAAGGGAGAAAGGGGATCTGATACAAGTTTATAAATTGATCAACGGAATGGACCAAGTGGATAATGAGAAACTGATCCTGAGAGAAGAATATGACATTCGAAGCACAAGATCGCATAGTAAAAAGCTAAGAAAGGGAAGATGTTTGAGAGATGTTAAAAAATATAGTTTCCCACAAAGATGTGTTGAGACGTGGAACAGTTTGAGTGGAGAAGTGGTGGCAGCAACGAGTGTGCATAGTTTTAAAGAAAAATTGGATAAGCTTAGATATGGAGATGGGGCCACACGAGCATAAAGCCCAGGCCTTGTAAAACTACAACTAGCTAAATACAACTAGTTAAATACAGAGACAAGACGCGGTCGAGGAAGGACACAGTGCCGTCACTCCGAAAATCAGTTGATCTCCATTACCTGTTGTTTTGGGTTTGCAGTGGCCTAGGCGAGTAGTATAGACTCATTTTCATGAATACAGTGTTAGAGAATCATTAGTAAGGAAGAGATTCCATCTAAATGCAGGTATGAGACACGGGAAAGAATGAAAGATGATGATGATTATGTTGGTGAATGTGAAAGGGCATTTGAAGGCTTTGATATGGCAAATACTTCACTATTTAATAGTGTTGTCTATTGAACGTAAATTAGATAAATGGATAAAAGAAAGTATGGGAATTAAAAAGAATGAAGAACAGGAAAAAGAGCTCCAGAAATTGAAAGAAAGGCTAAAAAGAGTGGAAGATAACGAAGCTAGGTTAAGGGCAGAAAATGAGGAATTAAAAAAAGGAAGTAGCTAACTACAAGAAATTGATGGAAGAAGGACTTGGTAGAGCTGAGAAAAAAAAAAGAGGAGCTGAAAGATCTAGTTAACAAAGAAGAGGAAAGAGTACAAGACGTGATTAAAAAAGATTACAGGCATGGAGAATCTAAGATAAGAAAGACAAGGAAACATTTCAGGAAATATTTCAAGAACAGTTAAAAGAAAGAGATGAGAATATGACAAACAAAATTATAGGAGTCCTTTAGAAAAAGAAAATCTAGTAAGAGAAATTGCAGAAAAAAAAGTGTAATTATTTTTAGCCTGAAACAAAAAAAATGTTAAACATACACCAAGAAGGGAAAAAGAGGAAATGAAATTAGTAAAAGACCTACTAAAAAATCTAAATTACGAGGATAGACAGAAGTTAGAAGAGGAAGTAGAAGAAATCCACAGAATGGGACCTTATCAAGAAGGATCAGTGAGACCAATTAAGATACTACTACAATCACAAGCAGCAATAAAAGAAATACTATATAGAACAACAAAACTCAGAGAAACAGAAGGTTGCAAATATATATATATATATATATATATATATATATATATATATATATATATATATATATATATATATATATATATATATATAAAGAAAAACAGAAATGAGGAGGAAAGGAAGAGACACAACGAACTGCTGGCAGAAGCAAGGGAAAAAAAAATAATGAAAGGTCAGAGGAGGAGAAGAAGGCATTTTTTTGGAGAATTCTAGGAGACAGGATAAGGAAATGGTATATAAAAGAGAAGGAAGACAAAAAAATGGAGCAAGTTTAACTAAAAATTATAAGAACAAGAGATTAAAAATGATGTATACAAACATAGATGGGATTTTATCAAGTAAATTAGAATTAAGAGATTACATAAAGAAAGAAGAACCAGATATTGTATCCTTGGTGTAAACAAGGTTAAATGAGGCAATAAAAATAGACATAGATAAAAGATATAATATATGGAAGAGAGACATAGTGGGTAAAAGAAGAGGAGTCATGATGATGTTAAGGAAAGAGATGGTGGTAGATCAAGTGGAGTTTGGGGAAGGAAAATCAGAAATACTGTACATTAAGATACATATTAATAAAAAGGAGTTAACAATCATTGGAACATATGTGCCACCAAAAACAAATTCATGGGCCAATCAAGAATATAAAGATGTGATGGATGGCACAATAATCATTAAATAAAGAATCATTAAATAAAGGAGAAAAGTGATATTAGTAGGAGATTTCAACTGTAAGGAGGTGGACTGGGAAAATTATGAAAGTGGTATAGGGGAAGATAGATTTCTGAATCAATTGATAGATAATATGATGGTCCAAAGAGTAAAGGAAAACACACGATTCAGAGGAAACGATGAGCCGGCGAGATTGGACCTAGTTTTTACAAGAGGTATACAAATGAAAAATTATATAAGATATAAGTGCCCATTGGAAAAGAGTGACCATGTTATATTAGAAATGGAAATAGAAGAGTGAAAGGAAGATAGAGACGATTCATACAAAGGAGACCGATTAAATTACAGAAAGGCTGATATTGAGAACCTCAAGAACTATTTAAAAACAAACAGGGAGGAGATGGAAAACTCAGAGACAGTGCAAGAGAAGTACAGGCAACCCCCCCTAACGAAGGTTCACACAACGAAATTTCGCTACAACAAAGGTTTCATCTTACTACCATCTGCTCGTTTAACGAACACCAAACTCACTTTAACGAAGTTTTATCCAGGTAATTTTTTCCAAATTTGAAAGCACCGCTGTATCACGCAAGCCGACAGGCTTTTGAATACACCAGCGCCTCTCGTGGACAACACGCGCACCACTCACTCCCCTAGTTCAAAACAATAATAGCATCAGCAGCAGCTCGTCTTCCCTCACTCAACTTACCACCAAAATGCCCTGCAATGTCGCCTAGCGTTGCTAAGAAAGCCAGGAAGTCTCTTACTCTCAAAGTGAAGCTGGATCCTATTCACAGACACGAGAGAGGTGAGAAAATCAATAGCATTGCTCGCCCCCATCTTGACTCCATCTACTGTCTCTACTATTTTCAAGTCAGCAGACTCTATTAAGAAGGCTGGTGAGACAGTATGTTCTTTGCAAGCTAATAGAACCACCTGAACTCGTAACTCTACAAAGGATAAAATGGAAAGCCTTGTGGAAATGTGGTACATAACTTTTGTATGTGATACAATGATGTACCCTTTGTTTACATTCCACAGGTTGCCAGTTAGTGTCTTTCCTGTTTCACTCTCCCTTCCTTCATAAATTTAAGATCAACATTATAAAGTTACGTACATACATACATTAGTGTACATTATAATGACTTAAATTAAACTGCCTAAATGTTTAACTTCATAATTTTTACTTTCATTAAACCTTTCACTGTACTATGATGCACTCGTGCTTTGTTTACTCTCAATGGAAGTTCAAGTCAGAGGTTAAACTTGTTATAATCGGTTTTTTAATGAAGTTTAAACGAAGGGTTTTTTAGGAACATAATCCCTTCGTTAAGCGGGGGTTGCCTGTATAACTTATTTTTGGAAATATACAAAACAGGAGTCAGGGAATATGTCCCGAAATATAGACCTAAAGAAGGAAAGAAAGATTGGTTTAACACAAGGTGTGCCAAGGCAAAGGAGAAAAGAGATGGAGCATGGAAAAGGTGGAGGAGAAATAGAAATCCAGAAAATAGGGAAAACTTCAAAACAGATTCATAAATGAAAAAATAAGGCAAAAAGAACACTAGAAAGGTTAAAAGGAGAGAACAGGATGGTGGAAGACCCAAAAAGTATGGCAGAACTGCTGGAAGTTCGCCTACATTCATCCTGTTCCTAAAAAGGGTGACCGTTCTAACCCCTCAAACTACCGTCCTATAGCTTTAATCTCTTGCTTGTCTAAAGTTTTTTAATCTATCCTGAATAGGAAGATTCTCAAACATCTGTCACTTCACAATCTTCTGTCTGATCGCCAGTATGGCTTCCGTCAAGGTCGCTCTACTGGTGATCTTCTGGCTTTCCTTACTGAGTCTTGGTCATCCTCTTTTAGAGATTTCGGTGAAACTTTTGTTGTTGCGTTAGACATATCAAAAGATTTTGATAGTCTGGCATAAAGCTTTGATTTCAAAACTGCCCTCTTACGGCTTTTATCCTTCTCTCTGCAACTTTATCTCATGTTTCCTTTCCGACCGCTCTATTGCTGCTGTGGTAGGTGGCTACTCTTCTTCTCCTAAACCTATTAATAGTGGTGTTCCTCAGGGTTCTGTCTTGTCACCCACTCTCTTTCTATTATACATTAATGACCTTCTTAACCAAACTTCTTGCCCTATCCACTCCTACGCTGATGATACCACCCTACATCTTTCCATGTTCTTTCAGAGACGTCCAACCCTTCAGGAAATTAACGGATCATGCGGGGATGCCACGGAACGCCTGACTTCCGATCTTTCTAAAATTTCTGATTGGGGCAGAGAAAATCTAGTAGTTTTCAATGCCTCTAAAACTCAATTCCTCCATCTATCAACTCGACACAACCTTCCAGACAACTATACCCTCTTCTTCAATGACACTCAACTGTCTCCCTCTTCCACAATGAATATCCTCGGTCTGTCCTTTGCTCATAATCTTAACTGGAAACTTCACATCTCATCTCTTGCTAAAACAGCTTCTATGAAATTAGGTGTTCTGAGGCGTCTTGCCAGTTTTTCTCGCCCTCCAACTGCTTACTCTGTATAAGGGCCTTATCCGTCCCTGTATGGAGTACTCTTCGCATGTTTGGGGTGGTTCCAGTCACACAGCTTTGCTTGATAGGGTGGAATCGAAAGCTCTTCGTCTCATCAACTCCCTCCTCTGACTAACTGTCTTCAGTCTCTCACCTCCGAAATGTTGCATCCTTTCTATATTTTATCGCTATTTTCATGGTAACTGTTCTACTGATCTTGCTAACTGCATGTCTTCCCTCCTCCTGCGGCCATGCTGCACAAGGCTTTCTTCTTCCTCTCATCCCTATTCTGTCCAACTCTCTAATGCAAGAGTTAACCAGTACACTCAATCATTCATCCCTTTCCCTGGTAAACTCTGGAACTCTCTGTATCTGTATTTCTGAATTCCTACAACTTGTCTTCTTTCACGAGGGAGGTATCGAGGCATTTGCTAACCTAATTCTGGTTGACGGTTTTGGCACTTTTTGTACTCTTTGGACAGCCAACGCTCAAGTGGGCTTTTTTCTAACTTTCTTTTTTGGCTGCTGGCAAAAAAAAAAAAAAAAAAAAAAAAAAAAAAAAAAATTCAGGTTTTTACTAAGGAATCCAAATTCGAAAGACCACAGGGTAATAGAGAGACTGTCCATATGAAAGAGATTAAAGTAACCAAGCTTGAAATAAAAAGAGTTGATGATGGAATTAGATGAAGAGAAGGCAATGGGACCAGATGAAGTCTCAGGCAGAATATTAAAAGAATGTAGAGAAGAACTAGCAAGTCCTATATACATCATAAAATGCTCAATAGAAAATGGAACAGTACCAGTAGAATGGAAAAGAGCTGAGGTGGTTCCCATATATATAAGAAAGGAAGGAAGGAAGAACCTTTAAATTACAGACCAGTATCATTAACTAGTGTAATATGCAAGATGTGTAAAAGAGTAATAAAGAAACAATGGATTGAGTTTCTTGTAGACAACAAATTATTATCAAATAGCCAATTTGGTTTTAGAAAAGGTCGGTCATGTGTAACAAATTTATTGAGCTTCTATTCTAGAATAGTTGATAAAGTACAAGAGAGAGAGGGATGGATTGACTGTATTTATTTAGATTTAAAAAGGCATTTGATAAAGTGCCACATGAAAGATTATTGTGGAAGTTGGAGGAGAAATGTGGCTTAAAAGGAAGCACATTGAGATGGATGGAAAATTACTTGAGGGGGAGAGAAATAAGGACGGTAATTAAAGAGCAGTAGACAGCGGAGTGCCACAGGGTCAGTATTGGCGCCAATACTTTTTCTCATATATATAAACGACATGCCAGAGGGAGTGAACAGCTACATAAATCTGTTTGTGGACAATGCGAAACTGTGCAGAGTCATAAAACAAAAAGAGGATTGTGAAATACTGCAGGAAGACTTAAACAAGATCTGGAAAAGGAGTAAAAAATGGGAGATGGAATTCATGTGGACAAAAGCCATGTCATGGAAATGGGAAAAGGTGAAAGACGACCAGTGGGAATCTATAAGATGGGAGATAGAGTAGAACTAGAAAAAGTAAAAAAGGAAAAGGACTTGGGAGTGACAATGGAAGAAAACAATCAACCGGTAAGCCATATTGATAGAATTTTCAGAGACATATAATTTGTTAAGGAATACTGGATTAGCTTTTCACTACATGGTCAAAGAAATGATGAAGAAATAATAAAACCCAGATTGGAATATGCAGGAGTTGTGTAGATCCCCCATAAAAAGAAACACATAAGGAAATTGGAGAGACTACAAAAAATGGCTACAAGAATGGTTCCAAAAGTTAAAGGGATGACATATGAGGAGAGACTAAAAGCTATGGATCTACCAACCCTGGAACAGAGAAGAGAGAGGGGATCTGATACAAGTTTATAAATTGATTAACGGAATGGATCAAGTGGATAATGAGAAACTAATACTGAGAGAAGAATATGACATTAGAAGCACAAGATCGCATAGTAAGAAATTGAGGAAGGGAAGGTGTCTGAGAGATGTTAAAAAATATAGCTTCCCGCAAAGATGTGTTGAGACTTGGAACACTTTGAGTGAGGAAGTGGTGTCAGCAACGAGTGTGCATAGTTTTAAAGAAAAATTGGATAAGTGTAGATATGGAGACAGGGCCACATGAGCATAAAGCCCAGGCCCTGTAAAACTAGAACTAGGTAAATACAACTACACGTAACCCTCGGCTATCGCGCCCAATTGGGCCAGAAATAGCCGTGCCATAGCCGAAAACGCGATAGCCGAATTGAATAACAAATGGTGAAAATTGTTATTGGTGCCGCAACCACAAATCTTACTCCTAATATCCCTTATTTTTACCTTTTTTTTAATTACTGTATAATCCATTAGTACCAATTAAAACATGTCAAGGTTATAACATAAAAAAAATTACATCAGCTCAGATATCCCATGACGTCATGACCAAAATGGCTGGGCGCATTCATAAACAACGTTTCACAGCTAGGGTTCTGTCTTGTCTCATTGGTTTATGTTCGGCGATGGTAGGACGGCATGGAGGGTTGGTGGCCATTGTGAGCACAAAAAATGGTAGAATCTGGCTATCACTGTCTAGTGGGGAGGACGCGGTTTTGGCCAATGAGCGCTCAGATATCCCATGACGTCATGACTGGGCGCGCGATAATGAAATTTTAGCAGCTTTTCATGGGTGTGTGATAGCAATAAAACGCAATAGCTGAAGTCGTGATAGCCGAGGGTTGACTGTAGGTAAATACACCACGTAGTGTAGTGGTTAGACTCACAATTGAGATGGCCTGGGTTCGAGTCTCGGGAAGTGGTGAGGCAAATGGGCAAGCCTCTTAATGTGTAGCCCCTGTTCACCTAGCAGTAAATAGGTACGGGATGTAACTCGAGGGATTGTGGCCTCACTTTCCTGGTGTGTGGAGTGTGTGCATCCATAATGGGGAAGACTGGATGGGTGACCAGCAGCTGACCGTGGTGAATTACTGCGTGCCAACTGGACATATCTCAGCAGCTCACAGGGAAAAGCTACAACAGGAGGTGGAGACTAGCCTAGACAGGGGGGCTAGGGGGCCACAGGTTCTCCTGTCTCCATATTAAATAAGTTTTGGATCGTATATATTGAAACAATAACAAGAGAGATGGAACAGAGTAGTGCTGCCAGACGTATGACAGAATCAAAACATACACCATCGTGTGAAAACCAACGGTACATTGAAACTCCTGTTGGAGTAAGGAAACTAACTGAGGATATTATTATCAAGGATATTTCTGGATTCAGGGACGAAAGAGGTAGTATGAGAAGGTCGATCAACATAGATAGGGAGTTAAGGTACATGAAGGAAGTGATGTCAAATCTAATGGACAAACAGGACAAATTGACAACAGAAAACACAGAGATGAAATTGAGATTGGTAGAATTTGTGAAGATCAGTGCAATCAATCAGGGATTAAAAGAAGAGATACAAGAAATAAAGAAACAAAATGACATATTAAAAGCCACATACCAAGACTACGAAAACTCCTTAAGGAGCTTACAGGTCAAAATACAAGATGGGATTGTGGACAGGGTAAAAGGTGGATTAGGTGAAAACAAGCTGAAGGAACTACAAAATAAATGGAAGCAGGAACAGGAAGAGGAAAAAGTAAAATTTTCAGAGAATATAAAGAGACAAATTCAGGAAAACATGAAAGTCGTTGTAATTCAAGTAATTAAAGAGAAAGAAGACCTGGTGCAGGATACAGTGGATAAGAGAAAAAGCTTCATGATTTTGGGGATGAAGAAAAAGAAAAATCCAAATAAATTCATGAGAGAACATGGAGAGAATTGGCCAAAACTGTTATCAAACAAGTTCAAGACAGCACACATGGACTAGACCAGGAGGTGGAGGAAGTGATCAGGCTAGGATGATACAGTGAAGGGGGTAGGAGACCAACGAAAGTGAGAATGAGATCCCAAGTGGCAGTACAGGAAATTATGGCTAGGAAAGGGAAGCTGGCCAATGATACTGAACACAAGGATATATGGATAAAAAGAGATATGAACCTAAAGGAGAGGGAAAAGGAGAAAAAGGTAAGAATGAAGCTAAGGAAAAAAACGAGAAAAGGACAGACACACAGAGAAGAAGAATTTTTACTGGAGAGTTCTGGATACGAGATTAAAGAAGTGGTACCTACAAAAGAGAGAGGAGGTCTTGGAGGAGGCAAGAAATGAAGAGTGACTTATATTAATATAGATGGGTTGTTATCAAGCATGTTGGAGGTTAGGGATTATTTGAAAGAAAAAAAGCTGGATGTAATGTGCATCGCTGAAACAAAATTAATAGAGCAGATCCATGTTAACTTTAAAGAGGAAGGATATAATAGCTGGAGGAGAGACAGGAAGGATAAAGGGGGAAGAGGAGTGCTAATAATGGTTTGTGATAATATATGTGTGGAGGATGTGCAATATGGAAAGGACAAAGTGGAAGTAATGGGAGTAACAATCAAAACAGAGTAATTGAAGAAGAGAAAAATTATAATTACATATGTGCCACCTAAGACTAATACATGGGGAACTGAAGAACATAAAGATATGCAGAGATGTGATTAAGTGCCTAGATAACATGTGAAGAAGAGATAGAAGAATACCTTTAGTTGGAGACTTTAACTGCAAAAAGGTAAACTGGAAAGAGATGGAAGTAATGGATAATGCTGGGCAGTGGAGTGAGGAAGTGTTACAGTTGACTGTGATTAATGTAATGGATCAGTGGGTGGAGGAGTCAACAAGGTACAGGGGGGAAGAAGAACCATTGTTGCCTGACCTAGTACAGTAATACTCCGCTTAGCGAACAGGATAGGGGGTGTCAAAGCTGTTCGAGAGAGAAAAAATTAAGCGGACGTCATTTTCCCATAGGAAATAATGGAAATAAGGGGGATGCATTCTGGGTTGGTCCCCAACATACCACATGGGTAAAAAAAAAAAAAAAAAAAATATATATATATATATATATATATATATATATATATATATATATATATATATATATATATATATATATATATACAGGCAACCCCGCAATGAAGGGTTACGTTCCTAAAAACACTTGTTCAGCGAAACTTAGTTAAGCGAACCGATTATAACAAGTTTAACCCCTGATTTGAACTTCCATTGAGAGTAAGCAAAGCGAGAGTGCATCATAGTACAGTAAAAGGTTTAATGAAAGTAAAATTATGAAGTTAAACATTTAGGTAACAATTTAAGTCATTATAATGTACACTAATGTATGTATGTACGTAACTTTATAATGTTGATGATCTTAACTTTATGAAGGGAGGAAGAGTGAAACGGGAAATACACTAACCAGCAACCTGTGGAATGTAAACAAAGTGCGCATCATGGTACCGCATACAAAACTTATGTACCACATTTCCACAAGGCTTTCCATTTTATCCATTGTAGAGTCTCGAGTTCAGGTGGTTCTTTTAGCTTTCAAGGAAGATGCGGTCTCACCAGCCTTCTTAATAGAGTCTGCTGACTTGCTGATGGAGTCAAGATGGTGGCAAGCAATGTTATTAGTTTTCTGGCCTCTCTCTTGTCTGTGAATAATACCCAGCTTCACTTCAAGAGTAAGACACTTCCTGGTCTTCTTAGGAACGTTAGGCCACATTGCAGAGCGTTTTGGTGGTAAATTGAACTAGGGAAGATGAGCTGCTGGTGACGCTGTTATGTTTTGACTGGGGAGTGAGTGGTGTGCATGATCTTGATCTTGATGCTACAGGTGATGCAGAATTTCTTCTGAGTCAGGCCTTTGTATCGGTAGCGCCTGTGTTGTCCACGAGAGGCTTGATCTTGATCTTTATTCTACAGGTGTCTCAGGATTTCTCCTGAGATAGGCCTTAGTACCAGCAGCTCCTGGTGTATTCAAAAGCCTGTCAGCTTGCATGATACGGTGGGGCTTTCAAATTTGGAAAAAAATTACCTGGATAAAACTTCATTAAAGCGAGTTTGGTGTTCGTTAAATGAGCATATGGTAGTAAAACGAAACCTTCGTTGTAGCAAAATTTCGTTGTGTGAACCTTAGTTAAAGGGGTTGCCTGTATATATATATATATATATATATATATATATATATATATATATATATATATATATATATATATATATATATATATATATATATATATATATATATATATATATATATATATATATATATATATATATATATATATATATATATATATTACGTTTGGCAGCATATTGGGCCACCGGTGTACCACTACTTTTATGATGTCATATGAGTCATTGGAAGTTAGAGAAGCTACGTACAAATTCTCTCACATTCTCGCATTTATGTTCACAAAACATTTCTATTAGCTTTTTACAAACCTTGCCCCCAAGAAAGGATTGTTTAATAATGCATAATGTTACGGCTCACCCGTAACATACAGGCAACCCCAGTTTAACGAAGGGGTTATGTTCCTAAAAAACACTTCGTTAAGCGAAACTTCGTTAAGCAAACCGATTATAACAAGTTTAACCCCTGATTTGAACTTCCATTGAGAGTAAGCAAAGTGAGAGTGCATCATAGTACAGTAAAAGGTTTAATGAAAGTAAAAATTATGAAGTTAAACATTTAGGTAGTTAAATTTAAGCCATTATAATGTACACTAATGTATGTATGTACGTAACTTTATAATGTTGATGATCTTAACTTTATGAAGGAAGGGAGTGAAACGGGAAATACACTAACTGGCAACCTGTGGAATGTAAACAAAGTGCGCATCATGGTACTGCATACAAAACTTATGTACCACATTTCCACAAGGCTTTCCATTTTATCCATTGTAGAGTCACGAGTTCTGGTGGTTCTTTTAGCTTGCAAGGAAGATGAGGTCTCACTAGCCTTCTTAATAGAGTCTCTTGACTTGAAAATAGTAGACAGTAGATGGAGTCAAGCCATGGTGGAAAGTAATGTTATTAGTTTTCTGGCCTTTCTCTTGTCTGTGAATAATACCCAGCTTCACTTCGAGTAAGACACTTCCTGGTCTTCTTAGGAACGTTAGGCCACATTGCAGGGTGTTTTGGTGGTAAGTTGAACTAAGGAAGATGAGCTGCTGGTGACGCTGTTATGTTTTGACAGGGCAGTGAGTGGTGTGTGTGATCTTGATCTTGATCTTGATGCTACAGATGACACGAATTTCTTCTGAGTCAGACCTTTGTATCGGCACAGCCTGTGTTGTCCACGAGAGGCTTGATCTTGATCTTTATTCTACAGGTGTCTCAGGATTTCTCCTGAGGCAGGCCTTAGTAGCAGCAGCTCCTGATGTATTCAAAAGCCTGTCAGCTTGCATGATACAGTGGGGCTTTCAAATTTGGAAAAAAAATTACCTGGATAAAACTTCGTTAAAGCGAGTTTGGTGATCGTTAAACGAGCAGATGGTAGTAAAATGAAACCTTCGTTATAGCGAAATTTCGTTGTGTGAACCTTCGTTAAACGGGGTTGCCTGTACTCCACTACCATCACCTCCACCGCTTGTTACCTCGTTCGCCACCTCTCCACCTCCCTTCACGTCACCGTTTCATGAAGCCCCGCTACTGTCCCGAAGTTGGATTCATGCGGCCCCATTCGACTCAACCGGAAGTGTTAAGCCAGCTCTTGGCTTTCTGAAAAGCAAGTTGAGGTCCAGGCCTCAACCAGTGAAAACAACGCCTCTTGGGTTTACCGTGGGATCAACCATCACCCAGCACTTCACCACTGCGACACCGCATAAGTATCACTTCACCTCGTCCCATATTTTCCACATTGCCTCTATATAGGATTAGGATTATTGTTAGGTATCAAGTTGGGTTCTTTATTGTTGTATTTATTACTGTGTTATATGTATATGTGTATGTCATTTTCCTGTGTTTCATGTTATATATCTGTGTTTCATGTTTCATGTTATATCTATGTGTGTCAATATCATTATGGGTTATTAAAATAGCTTTTTAAAGTGCCCCCTTTGTATTTCCTCACCAGTTGAACCTGTAGTGTTTTTTTTTTATTGTTATTGTTCACCGGCTCCCCGATGCCAATCTTACCAGTTTAACCAGTGAACGTAACAATAAAGTGAAATCTTACATGGAATACCAAAAAATAAAGCATAGATGAGATCAGCCACAGACGAAGTGGGAGACTTGCACCGACTCGGCCGCTTCTTCTTCTTCTTGTGACCCTTTTAGCTTGGCGTGTTGTCTTTCCCCATGATATTTGTTTACACTCCTCTATTGCCTGCTATAATGGATATCATATCTTAGTATTCATATACGCTCATGCCATGAGGATAACCTCGATTCCGTGGCACTGAGTGATAAAGAATTATTAATGAAATACAGCGGTATTTCATTACTAATTCACTATCACTATTAGGAAAATGTTTGGGTTGAGGCATCAATTTATTTATTTCCTATTTATTCTTCACTTCTGTTATCGTGTTTTCCACTATCGTATGTTTTTTTAGGCACCAATTTCACGCGATAACGGAGAGTTAGGTGTACAAGAGAAATATGATATATTCTTACAGAAATATAATGGAGTAAAAAAATTTTGTACCTGTTTATAGTTAAGAAAAAAATGATTGCTTGGTACAATGCTAGATGCATACAAGGTAAAAAGGCAAATGATAAAGCATGGGAGAAACTCATAAAACAGAGAAATGACTATAACAGATGGCAGTACAAGGATGCCAGAAATTAATACATTAGAGTAAGGAGAGAAGAAAGAAATTTTGAGAAAGATGTGGTGAATAAAAGCAAAGACGAACCCAAACTTTTTTTACAAGTTTATAAATGGCAAAACAGAGAACAAGGAAACAATTGAAAAATAATTAATGAAGGGAAGAGATACCAAACTGAGAAGGAAATTTGTGAAATAATGAATGAGAGTTTCAAAATGGAGTTCACTGCAGAAGATTTCACAGAACCTAATAGGACATTGGATTGCCAAGGATTACAGGATATTGCAGTGCACAAAAAAGGATATTGAAGATTATCAGATAAGTTGGATGTCAGAAAAGCAATGGGGCCAGATAGTGTATCAGGCTGGGTGTTAAAAGAATGTAAAGAGCAACTACTGGATCCAATTTGGGAAATAATTATAAGTTCAATAAATTAAGGGAAAGTTCAACTAGAATGGAAGAGACCCAACGTAATTCCAATATTTAAAGGAGGAAAGGCAACTGAACCACTAAACTACAGACCAGTGTCACTTACAACTGTCTTGGGGAAGTTGTGTGAAATAATTGCCTGCACCACTAATGGGGGGAAGCTGAACAGCGTTTCCCATACACTCTTCAAGTGTGCCTACAGGGGCTATAGGCCTTACACAAAAAATTTAAAATAAAATAAATAAATAAATAAATAAATAAATAAAAGAAAATGGGTTACATTTCTAGAAGAGGAGCAAGTC
The DNA here is from genome assembly GCF_017591435.1 of Portunus trituberculatus. Classification (NCBI taxonomy): domain Eukaryota; kingdom Metazoa; phylum Arthropoda; class Malacostraca; order Decapoda; family Portunidae; genus Portunus; species Portunus trituberculatus. Next base: position 10,840,358 of record NC_059302.1, on the reverse strand, counting down.
ATATTAAACAGACAATTTCGGTTCAGGACAGGGCAGTCATGTATATCAAACTTATAAAGCTTCTACTCGAGAGCTATTGCAGGACTGGAAAACAGAGAGGGATGGGTAGACACAGTATACCTGGATATTAAATAGGCTTTTGATTAAGTCCCTCATGGAAAACTACTTTGGAAACTAGAGAATATAAGAGGAATGCGAGGAACTTTGCTAGAATAGACAAGAGATTATTTGAATGATAGGTAAATGAGAACTGTGATCAGAGATACATACTCATCTTGGGTAAAGTAACTAGTGGAGTGCCACAAGGGTCAGTTATTTATTTGCTGATGATGCAAAGCTGCTAAGAGTTATCAAAACCAGAGAGAACTGTCTGATGTTGCAGGAAGATATAAACAAGATCTATGAGTGGAGCAGGAAGTAGAAATTGGAGTTTAATGCCAAGAAATGTAACATAATGGAACTAGGAAAGACTAAAAGAAGACCGGTATGGAACTATTTGATGTTAGAGGAACAAATAATGAAGACTAAAGAGGAAAACGATCTAGGAGTGATCATACAGGAAAATATAAGCCCCGGAAAACACATAAGCAAGATATTTGGATTATCACATAAAATGTTGACTAATATAAGAGTGGCATTTCAATACATGGACAAAGATATCATGAAAATATCATCACAAGCATGATACGTCCAAGGCTGAAGTATGCATCAGTGGTGTGGGCTCCAAGCTCAAAATAGGATATAAGAAAATTGGAATGATACAGAAGATTGCTACAAAGATGGTGCCAGAATTAAAGGACCTAACATATGAAGAACAACTGAAGGAAATGGGAATGCCAACCTTACACAAGATAGAAGAGAATGTGGGGACCTAATAACAATGTACAAGATAGTCAATGGCATTGAAAAGATAGACAAAGAAGACCTGATGCTGTTGTCAGAAGAAGATGGAAGGACAAGAGGACATGAAAAGATCAGGATGAAGCAGTGTGTGAAGGATATTGGAAAATACAGTTTTCCACACAGAAAGGTGGAAAAGTGGAATGCACTGGATAATGAAGTTGTTACAGTACATAATGTGCATAACTTTAAGGAAAAATTAGATAAATGGAGACATGGAGACATGACACTAAGAGCCCCGCTCCAACCTTCTACAATACAACTAGGTAAATACACACACACACACACACACACACACACACACACACACACACACACACACACACACAGCCTGGTGGCGTGTACATAAGAGTGATCGGAGGTGTGGGAATCTCCGCACTCCAAACGACAGAGTGGGAACCACACAAAGGCCAGCCATAACAGCCGCCAACGCATCCCACCACACACACGTAGCTACCAGGCCTGACCCCCAGTGCACACCACCACACACCCACATGCTCCCAGGAAGAGTGAAATAAAATGGATAGACCGGTAAGAAATAAGTTACCAAATTCAAAATATGCCGATGAGGCCCAGGGAGCAAAACCGAAAGTGGCCAGTCAAAACATGAGTCCATCTTCAACAGGAGCAACAATGCAGGGTAGATTGGTAATGTTGGAGAAGAGATTTGAGGAGTTGGTGAAGGAATTAAAAGTTCAGAGAAGTGAGGAGGAGCAGGATAGAGAATTCTGCAAGGCTATGAAGGAAAGAGTTAAGAGACTGGAGGAAAATGAAAAACGATTGGTGGATGAGAATGCCCACTTGAGACTGGAGGTTGAAAAATACAAGAGACGGTTGGAGGAGAAAATGGAGGGAGTAGTAAAGGAGAAAGATGACTTTAAGGAAATGATCAGTGAGCAGAATGAAAGGTTTGAAAGGGAGTGGGAACTGAAGAAAACGCAATGGACTAAGTCGAGGGAAGCAGAGATGGGTGGATTACAAGAAATAATTAAAGATCAGTTTAAGGAAGACAAAAAAGAAAGGTCCAAGGAACTGGTTAATGTTATGAAGAATAAGGAAACATTGATAAGAGAAATAGCAGAAAAGAAGAAGAGTGTGTTAATATTTGGGATGAAAGAACAAAATATAACATATAAGCCTAAGAGAATTAAGGAAGAATTAAAAGCGGTAAGAGATCTGTTCAAAAATCTAAATGATGAGGAAAAAAAAGACCTACAAGAAGAAGTGGAAGAGATCCATAGACTGGGTCCGTATAAGGAGGGAGTAAGGAGACCGGTTAAAGTAGTACTGAAGTCACAACAATCTACAGAGGACATCTTATATAGAACATCAAAATTAAGAGAGATAGAAGGTTGTAAAGAGGTGTGTGAAAAATAGAAATGAGGAAGAGAGGAGAAGATATAAGGAATTCTTGGAAGAGGCGAGAAGGAAAAATGATGAACAGTCTGAAGAGGAAAAAGAAAAGTTTTTTTGGAGAGTTATAGGAGAGAGAGTCAGAAAGTGGTATGTGGAGAGAAGGAATGCGGAAGAACCCTAGAGGAGCAGTGGGTGGACCGTAATGTATACTAATATAGATGGGATACTGTCAAGTAGATTGGAATTGCAAGACTATATGATGGTGGAGAAGCCTGATATAGTGTGTTTGACTGAGACAAAATTACATGAAAAACAAAGGTAAATTTGGATAATAAATATAATATATGGAGAAAGGATAGAGAGGGTAAAGGTGGAGGAGGAGTTATGATTATGACAAAGAAGGAGATAAATGTGGATAAGGTTTGGTATGGGAAGAACAACGCAGAAGTGATAAGCATAAGGTTAAAAAATGATGGAAAAGAATTAATAATCATGGTGACCTATGTACCTCCTAAAACAAATTCTTGGACATTAAGGGAATACAACAATATGATCAAGGATACTTTACAGAGTTTGGAAAGTGTATTAACTGGAAAAAGAAAGGTGATACTAGTAGGAGATTTTAATTATTGTAAGGAGGTGGATTGGAAAAATCTAGTAAGTGGTGTTGGAGAGGAAGCATGGGGAGAGAGATTCCTTAATCTAATGATGGAAAATTTGATGGAACAGAGGATGAAAGAAAATACTAGATATAGAGATGATGAACTGGCTAGACTGGATTTGGTGTTAACACGAGAAGTGTACCTATGTGGGGATATACAATACAAATGTCCATTGGGGAAGAGTGATCATGTGGTTATGGAAATGCAGATGGCAATAACACAGCAAAGGAAAGATGAGACATACACAAGTGGTAGATTGAATTATAGAAAGATGGACACAGAAAGTTTGAAAAATTATTTCAGAACATTAGATTGGGAGATGTTACAAATCAGAGAAGTGCAAAAAAAATATGAGATTTCTATGAAATATTATAAAGAAGGAGTTATGAAATTTGTACCAAAGTATAAACCGAGAGAGGAAGGAAGAAAGGATTGGTTTAATGCAACTTGTGTTAAGGCTAAAGAAAAGAGATGTGGCTTGGAAAAGATGGAAAAAGAGCAGGAATATACTAAATAAGGAGAATTATAGAGTGGCGAGAAATGAGTATGTGAGGGTAAGGAGGAAGGAAGAAAGAAAATTTGAAAAAGATATTGTAGACAAGAGTAAGGAACATCCAAAATTGTTTTACAGGTTCATAAATGGTAAACTTAAAAAGAGAGAATCCATTGAAAGATTAAAAGGAGAGCAAGGGATAGTAGATGACCCTAAGAATATCATGGAATTGCTAAATAATAGGTTTCAACAAGTATTTACTAAAGAAACAATGTTTGTAAAGCCTCAGAATGTACAAGGAAATGTGCACATGGATGACATTAAGATACCTAAAAAAGGAGTTATATAAAATGTTGGAGGAACTTAAAGATGATAAAGCGATGGGACCAGATGAAGTTTCAAGAAAATTATTGAAGGAATGTAGAGAAGAATTGATTGATCCATTATATGATATTATAAGGTGCTCATTAGAAACAGGGAAGTACCAGTAGAGTGGAAAAGAGCTGAAGTGGTGCCCATTTATAAGGGAGGCAGTAAGGAAGAGCCTCTTAACTATAGACCTGTGTCTCTAACAAGTGTGGTCGGTAAGATTTGTGAGAGGGTGATAAAGAAATATTGGATACGGTTCCTGGAGGATCATAAGTTATTATTGGATCATCAATTTGGCTTTAGGAAAGGGAGGTCATGTGTAACAAATCTACTGAGCTTTTATTCAAGAGTGGTTGACAAAATACAAGAGAGAGAGGGATGGATGGACTGTGTATATTTGGATTTAAAGAAAGCTTTTGACAAGGTACCTCACATGAGACTGCTATGAAAATTAGAGATTTATGGAGGACTGAAAGGAAAAGTGTTAAAGTGGATGGAAAACTACTTGAGATGGAGGGAGATGAGAACGGTAATAAGGGATGCAAAGTCGGACTGGTTGGTGGTGGAGAGTGGAGTCCCACAAGGCTCAGTGCTGGCACCAATACTTTTCCTTGTATATATTAATGACATGCCAGAGGAGTAAACAGTTATATTAATTTGTTTGCGGATGATGCGAAGTTGTGTAGGTGTGTGAAGAGTGAAGAAGATTGTGAAATTTTACAGGCAGATCTGGATAAGATTTGGGAGTGGAGCAAGAGGTGGGAAATGGAATTTAATCTGAGCAAAAGTCATGTGATGGAGATGGGGAAGAGTGGAAGACGGCCAAGAGGGTCATATAAGATGGGTGAAGGAGTAGTGTTGAAAAAGGTGGAAAAGGAAAAGGATTTGGGAGTGATAATACAAGACCATGGGCAGTTTGAGGCTCATATTGATAAGATGTTTGGAGAAACGTATAATTTGATAAAAATATTGGATTAGCCTTTCATTATATGGATAAAGATATGATGAAGAAATTAATTAGTACGGTAATTAGACCAAGATTGGAATATGCTGGAGTGGTTTGGTCCCCTTATAAAAGAAGCATATAAGGAAGTTGGAGAGATTGCAGAGAATGGCAACAAAAATGGTTCCGGAATTGGCAGAAATGACCTATGAGGAGAGATTAAAAGAAATGAATTTGCTTACCTTGGAACAAAGAAGAGAAAGAGGAGATTTAATACAGGTTTATAAACTGTTGAACGGACTGGATGAAGTGGATAATGAGCAAATGATGTTGAGAGAGGAAAACTTAAATAGAACTACAAGATCGCATAGTAAAAAGATAGCCAAGGGAATATGCTTGAAGGATGTGAAGAAATATAGTTTCCCACAAAGATGTGTGGTGTGGAATAGTTTGAGTGAGGAGGTGGTGTCAGCGAGGAGTGTGCATAGTTTTAAAGGAAAGTTGGATGTGTGTAGATATGGAGACGGGGCCACACGAGTATGATACCCAGGCCCTGTAAAATTACAACTAGGTGAATACAATTAGATGAATACACACACACACACACACACACACACACAGAACTAGGAAAGAGCAAAAGAAGACCAGTATGGAATTATTTGATGGGAGAGGAACAAATAATGAAGACTAAAGACAAAAAAGATCTAAGAGTGATTATACAGGAAAATCCAAGCCCCCAAAAACACATAAGCAAGATATTTGGATTAGCATATAAAATGTTTAAAATGTTGACTAATATAAGAGTGGCATTTTCATACATGGATAAAGATATGATGAAAAAAATCATCACAAGCATGATACGTCCAAAGCTGGAGTATGCAGCAGTGGTGTGGTCTCTTAGCTCTAAAATAGATATAAGAAGATTAGAAAGGATACAGAAGATTGCTACAAAGATGATGCTGGAATTAAAGGACCTAACACATGAAAAATGATTAAAGGAAATGAGATTACCAACCTTTCAAGATAAGTAGATGAGAACAAGGAGACCTAATAACACCGTACAAGATAGTCAATGGCATTGAAAAGATAGACAAGGAAGACCTGGTGCTGGTTACACAAGAAGATAGAAGGACAAGAGGACATGTAAAGAAGATCAGGATGAAGCAGTGTGTGAAGGATATTGGAAAATACAGTTTTCCACACAAAATGGTGGAAAAGTGGAATGCATTGAATAATGAAGTTGTTACAGCACATAATGTGCATAACTCTAGGGAAAAATTAGATAAATGGAGACAGGACACTATGAGCCCAGCTCAAACCCTGTACTAATACAACTAGGTAAACACAACTAGGTAAACACACACACACACACACACACACACACACACACACACACACACACACACACACACACACTCTCCATGGCATGCGGACGTGCCTCCTGCTCAGAGTGGCATCTAACTAACACTCCACACGCTAAGCAATGTGCATGAGGAGAATGTTATTTGTATTGAAGGGCGACCAGAGCGAGTGAGCGAGTGTACAGAGTGACGTGGCCTGGTGGCGTGTACATAAGAGTGATTGGAGGTGTGAGAACCTCCACACTCCAAACGACAGAGTGGGAACCACACAAAGGCCAGCCATAACAGCCAACGCATCCCACCACACACACGTAGCTACCAGGCCTGGCCCCAGTGACCACCACACACCCACATGCTCCCAGGAAGAGTGAAATAAAATGGATAGACCGGTAAGAAATAAGTTACCAAATTCAAAATATGATGAGGCCCAGGAGCAAACCAAAGTGGCCAGTCAAAACATGAGTCCATCTTCAACAGGGCAACAATGCAAGGTAGATTGGTAATGTTGGAGAAGAGATTTGAGGAGTTGGTGAAGGAATTAAAAGTTCAGAGGAGTGAGGAGGAGCAGGATAGAGAATTCTGCAAGGCTTTGAAGGAAAGAGTTAAGAGACTGGAGGAAAATGAAAAACGATTGGTGGATGAGAATGCACACTTGAGAGTGGAGGTTGAAAAATACAAGAGACGGTTGGAGGAGAAAATGGAGAGAGTAGTAAAGGAGAAAGATGACTTTAAGGAAATGATCAGTGAGCAGAATGAAAGGTTTGAAAGGGAATGGGAACTGAAGAAAACACAATGGACTGAGTCGAGGAAGCAGAGATGGTTGGATTACAAGAAATAATTAAAGATCAGTTGAAGGAAGACAAAAAAGAAAGGTCCAAGGAACTGGTTAATGTTATGAAGAATAAGGAAACATTGATAAGAGAAATAGCAGAAAAGAAGAAGAGTGTGTTAATATTTGGGATGAAAGAACAAAATATAACATATAAGCCTAAGAGAATTAAGGAAGAATTAAAAACGGTAAGAGATCTGTTCAAAAATCTAAATGATGATGAAAAAAAGACCTACAAGAAGAAGTGGAAGAGATCCATAGACTGGGTCCGTATAAGGAGGAGTGAGACCGATTAAAGTAGTACTGAAGTCACAACAATCTGCGGAGGATATCCTATATAGAACATCAAAGTTAAGAGAGATAGAAGGTTGTAAAGAGGTGTTTGTGAGAAAAATAGAAATGAGGAAGAGAGGAGAAGATATAAGGAATTGTTGGAAGAGGCGAGAAGGAAAAATGATGAGCGGTCTGAAGAGGAAAAAGAAAAGTTTTTGGAGAGTTATAGGAGAGAGTCAGAAAGTGGTATGTGGAAAGAAGGAATGCGGAGGAACCCCTAGAGGAGCAGTGGGTGGACCGTAATGTATACTAATATAGATGGGATACTGTCAAGTAGATTGGAATTGCAAGACTATATGATGGTGGAGAAGCCTGATATAGTGTGTTTGACTGAGACAAAATTACATGAAAAACAAAGGTAAATTTGGATAATAAATATAATATATGGAGAAAGGATAGAGAGTAAAGGTGGAGGAGGAGTTATGATTATGACGAAGAAATAAATAAATGTGGATAAGGTTTGGTATGGGAAGAACAACGCAGAAGTGATAAGCATAAGGATAAAAGTGATGGAAAAGAATTAATAATCATGGTGACCTATGTACCTCCTAAAACAAATTCTTGGACATTAAGGAATACGACAATATGATCAAGGATACTTTACAGAGTTTGGAAAGTGTATTATCTGGAAAAGAAAGGTGATACTAGTAGGAGATTTTAATTGTAAGGAGGTGGATTGGGAAAATCTAGTAAGTGGTGTTGGAGAGGAAGCATGGGAGAGAGATTTCTTAATCTAATGATGGAAAATATGATGGAACAGAGGGTGAAAGAAAATACTAGATATAGAGGAGATGATGAACCGGCTAGACTGGATTTGGTGTTAACAAGAGAAGTGTACCTATGTGGAGATATACAATACAAATGTCCTTTGGGAAGAGTGATCATGTGGTTATGGAAATGCAGATAGCAACAACACAGCGAAGGAAAGATGAGACATACAGGAGTGGTAGATTGAATTATAGAAAGATGGACACAGAAAGTTTGAAAAATTATTTCAGAAAATTAGATTGGGAGATGTTACAAATCAGAGAAGTGCAAAAAAATATGAGATTTTTATGAAATATTATAAAGAAGGAGTTATGAAATTTGTACCAAAGTATAAACCGAGAGAGGAAGGAAGAAAGGATTGGTTTAATGCAACTTGTGTTAAGGCTAAGGAAAAGAGATGTGGCTTGGAAAAGATGGAAAAGAGCAGGAATATACTAAATAAGGAGAATTATAGAGTGGCGAGAAATGAGTATGTGAGGGTAAGGAGGAGGAAGAAAGAAAATTTGAAAAAGATATTGTAGACAAGAGTAAGGAACATCCAAAATTGTTTTACAGGTTCATAAATGGTAAACTTAAAAAAAGAGAGTCCATTGAAAGATTAAAAGGAGAGCAAGGGATAGTAGATGACCCTAAGAATATAGCGGAATTGCTAAATAATAGGTTTCAACAAGTATTTACTAAAGAAACAATGTTTGTAAAGCCTCAGAATGTACAAGGAAATGTGCACATGGATGACATTAAGATACCTAAAAGGAGTTATATAAAATGTTGGAGGAACTTAAAGATGATAAAGCGATGGGACCAGACGAAGTTTCAGGAAAATTATTGAAGGAATGTAGAGAAGAATTGATTGATCCATTATATGATATTATAAGGTGCTCATTAGAAACAGGGAAGTACCAGTAGAGTGGAAAAGAGCTGAAGTGGTGCCCATTTATAAGGGAGGCAGTAAGGAAGAGCCTCTTAACTATAGACCTGTGTCTCTAACAAGTGTGGTCGGTAAGATTTGTGAGAGGGTGATAAAGAAATATTGGATACGGTTCCTGGAGGATCATAAGTTATTATCGGATCATCAATTTGGCTTTAGGAAAGGGAGGTCATGTGTAACAAATCTACTGAGCTTTTATTCAAGAGTGGTTGACAAAATACAAGAGAGAGAGGATGGATGGACTGTGTATATTTGGATTTAAAGAAAGCTTTTGACAAGGTACCTCACATGAGACTGCTATGGAAATTAGAGATTTATGGAGGACTGAAAGGAAAAGTGTTAAAGTGGATGGAAAACTACTTGAGATGGAGGAGATGAGAACGGTAATAAGGGATGCAAAGTCGGACTGGTTGGTGGTGGAGAGTGGAGTCCCACAAGGCTCAGTGCTGGCACCAATACTTTTCCTTGTATATATTAATGACATGCCAGAGGAGTAAACAGTTATATTAATTTGTTTGCGGATGATGCGAAGTTGTGTAGGTGTGTGAAGAGTGAAGAAGATTGTGAAATTTTACAGGCAGATCTGGATAAGATTTGGGAGTGGAGCAAGAGGTGGAAATGGAATTTAATCTGAGCAAAAGTCATGTGATGGAGATGGGGAAGAGTGGAAGACGGCCAAGAGGGTCATATAAGATGGGTGAAGAAGTAGTGTTGAAAAAGGTGGAAAAGGAAAAGGATTTGGGAGTGATAATACAAGACCATGGGCAGTTTGAGGCTCATATTGATAAGATGTTTGGAGAAACGTATAATTTGATATGGATAAAGATATGATGAAGAAATTAATTAGTACGGTAATTAGACCAAGATTGGAATATGCTGGAGTGGTTTGGTCCCCTTATAAAAAGAAGCATATAAGGAAGTTGGAGAGATTGCAGAGAATGGCAACAAAAATGGTTCCGGAATTGGCAGAAATGACCTATGAGGAGAGATTAAAAGAAATGAATTTGCTTACCTTGGAACAAAGAAGAGAAAGAGGAGATTTAATACAGGTTTATAAACTGTTGAACGGACTGGATGAAGTGGATAATGAGCAAATGATGTTGAGAGAGGAAAACTTAAATAGAACTACGAGATCGCATAGTAAAAAGATAGCCAAGGGAATATGCTTGAAGGATGTGAAGAAATATAGTTTCCCACAAAGATGTGTGGAGGTGTGGAATGGTTTGAGTGAGGAGGTGGTGTCAGCGAGGAGTGTGCATAGTTTTAAAGGAAAATTGGATGTGTGTAGATATGGAGACAGAGCCACACGAGTATGATACCCAGGCCCTGTAAAAATTACAACTAGGTGAATACAACTAGGTGAATACACACACACACACACACACACACACACACACACACACACACACACACACACACACACACACACACACACACACACACACACATATGAACAGCTACATAAATCTGTTTGCGGACGATGCAAAACTGTGCAGAGTTATAAAGCAAAAAAGAGGATTGTGAAATACTGCAGGAAGACTTAAACAAGATCTGGAAATGGAGTAAAAAATGGGAGATGGAATTCAATGTGGACAAAAGCCATGTCATGGAAATAGGAAAGAGTGAGACGACCAGTGGGAATCTATAAGATGGGAGATGGAGTAGAACTAGAAAAAGGGAGTGACAATGAAAGAAAACAATCAACCGGTAAGCCATATTGACAAAATTTTCAGAGACATATAATTTGCTAAGGAATATTGGATTAGCATTTCACTACATGGACAAAGAAATGATGAAGAAATTGATAAGTACTATAATAAGAACCAGATTGGAATATGCAAGAGTTGTGTGGACCCCCCATAAAAAGAAACACATAAGGAAGTTGGAGAGACTACAAAAAATGGCTACAAGAATGGTCCCAGAATTTGAAAGGATGACATATGAGGAGAGACTAAAGGCTATGGATCTACCAACCCTGGAACAGAGAAGGGAGAGAGGGGATCTGATACAAGTTTATAAACTGATTAACGGAATGGATCAAGTGGATAATGAGAAACTAATCCTGAGAGAAGAATATGACATTAGAAGCACAAGATCGCAGAGTAAAAAACTGAGGAAGGGAAAATGTCTGAGATATGTTAAAAAATATAGTTTCCTGCAAAGATGTGTTGAGACTTGGAACACTTTGAGTGAGTAAGTGGTGTCAGCAAAGAGTTTTTTTTTTTTTTTTTTTTACGTAGGGAAGAGGGCCAGCCAAGGGCAAAAAAAAAAAAAGAAAGTTAGAAAAAGGCCTACTTGAGCGCTGGCTCTCCAAAGACTTCAAAAAGTGCCAAAACCGTCAGCCAGAATTAGGGGAGCAAATGCCTCGATACCTCCCTCTTAAAAGAAGACAAATTGTAGGAATTTGGAAATACAGATGCAGGGAAGGAGTTCCAGAGTTTACCAGTGAAAGGGATGAATGATTGAGCGTACTGGTTAACTCTTGCATTAGAGAGTTGGACAGAATAGGGATGAGAGGAAGAAGAAAGCCTTGTGCAGCGTGGCCACAGGAGGAGGGGAGGCATGCAGTTAGCAAGATCAGTAGAACAGTTACCATGAAAATAGCGATAAAATATAGAAAGGGAAGCAACATTTCGGCGGTGAGAAAGACTGAAGACAGTTAGTCAGAGGAGGGGAGTTGATGAGACGAAGAGCTTTCGATTCCACCCTATCAAGCAAAGCTGTGTGACTGGAACCCCCCCAAACATGCGAAGAGTACTCCATACAGGGACGGATAAGGCCCTTATACAGAGTAAGCAGTTGGAGTGGTGAGAAAAACTGCCGGAGACACCTCAGAACACCTAATTTCATAGAAGCTGTTTTAACAAGAGATGAGATGTGAAGTTTCCAGTTAAGATTATGAGCAAAGGACAGACCGAGGATATTCATTGTGGGAGAGGGAGACAGTTGAGTGTCATTGAAGAAGAGGGGATAGTTGTCTGGAAGGTTGTGTCGAGTTGATAGATGGAGGAATTGAGTTTTTGAGGCATTGAAAACTACTAGATTTTCTCTGCCCCAATCGGAAATCTTTGAAAGATCGGAAGTCAGGCGTTCCGTGGCGTCCCCGCGTAATCTGTTGATTTCCTGAGGGGTTGGACGTCTCTGAAAGAACGTGGAAAGATGTAGGGTGGTATCATCAGCGTAGGAGTGGATAGGGCAAGAAGTTTGGTTAAGAAGGTCATTAATGAATAAAAGAAAGAGAGTGGGTGACAGGACAGAACCCTGAGGAACACCACTATCAATAGGTTTAGGAGAAGAACAGTAGCTGTCTACCATAGCAGTAATAAATAGAGCATAGCTTTAAAGAAAAATTGGATAAGTGTAGATATAGAGACGGGGTCACATGAGCGTAAAGCCCAGGCCCTGTAAAACTACAACTAGGTAAATACACACACACACACACACACACACACACACACACACACACACACACACACACACACACCATTAGAGTGGCATTTCAATTCACGGACAAAGATAAGATGAAAAAAATTATAATGAGCGTGATATGTTGAACGTTAAAATATGCAGCAGTGGTGTGGTCACTGAGCTTGAAAAGAGATATAAGATTAGAACGGATACAGAAGATAGCTACAAAAATGGTTCTGGAACTAAAGGACCTAACATATGAAGAACGACTGAAGGAAATGGGATAGCCAGCCTTACAAAATAGATGGGAGCAAGGAGACCTAATAACAAATGTATAAAATAGTAAATGGCATTGAAAAGATAGACAAGGAAGACCTGGTGTGGTGACAGAAGAACCTGGAAGGACAAGAGGATATGTAAAGAAGATTAGGATGAGGCAATGTGTGAAAGATATTGGAAAATACCGTTTTCCACATAGAATGGTGGAAAAGTGGAATGTATTGAGTGATAAAGTTGTTACAGCACATAATGTGCTGTACCAGAGAGAGTTTACCAGAGAAAGGTATGAATGATTGAGAGTACTAGTTAACTCTTGCATTAGAGAGTTAGACAGAGTAGAGGTGAAAGGAAGAAGAAAGCCTTGTGCAGTGAGGCTGCAGGAGGACGGGAGGAATGCAGTTAGCAAAATCAGAAGAGCAGTCAGTATAAAGATGGTGATAAAAGATAGCCAGAGAGGCAACATTCTGGTGGTGAGAAAGAGGCTGAAGACAGTCAGTCAGAAGAAAGGATTTGATAAGATGAAATGCCTTTTATTCCATTCTGTTTAATAAAACTGTGTGAATGGAACCCCCATACTTGTGAAAAGTATTCTATGCATGGGCATATAAGGCCCTTGTACAGAGTTAGCAATTAGAGGGGTGAGAAAAACTGGCAGAGATGCCTCAGAATGCCTAACTTCACAAAAGCTGTTTTAGCAAGAGATTAAATATGAAGCTTCCAATTTAGATTATAAGTAAAGGACAGATCAAGGATATTCAGTGTAGAAGAGGGGGACAGTTGAGTGTCATTGAAGAAGAGGGTATAGTTGTTTGGAAGGTTATGTCAAATTGATAGATGGAGGAATTGAACCTAAGGACACTATACACAGTCTTTACCTGGGACCAAGACAGAATACAAGATCATACAGCAACCACTAAAACAATGTAAATATGATGATGCCTATGCAGGCATCATCGTATATGCTACTGGTGCATTATGGCACCTATCCAGGCATCGTTGTATTAAAATGGGTCAAACAGGTTCATCCTGGTTTGACTTAAACAATAGAAGCATATGTATACACACACATACACTGATACTCATTCATCCATTCACTTGTCAATCAACTCATTCACTTAATACTAATACAGTGCAAGCCAAATACGATGGTTCCTTGCAATAATGGATACTTCAGGGGTTAGGGGTTGTCTGTTATCACAAATTGTCCGTTACTGAGAGCGGTTTGTAAATGAGACCCTTAAACACCCCTTTCCCTTTTTTGGTAGTTTATTCCCTTTTAGTAACTAAAAAAATTATTTTGATAACTTAATCTGTCTTATTCTACAATCAATGCTGAAATGAAAAAGTTAATTATTGTTTAAGAAGTGTACAATAATAAAGATTTGTCTTACCAAAAATAGATGAATTAAAGAAACAGCTTCCCGTTTGTTGTAATGGCCGATTCCCATGTGGTCCAGTGGCATCTTTAACAAGCATTTAATGACTGCCTGAAGGGCATTGCTCCAATGAAAAAGGATGGGTGGAAAACAAGGGAATGTCAGAGTCAGAGTAGACTACCTCCACACTACTGCCACTTCTCCACACATCGCAGGCTTTAATTCTTTCTGTAATGCCGTTCCACCTCCTTACCCTCTGTCTCTGTCTTTCTTTCTCTCCCTGTTTTCTACAAAAATTAGTGTGTTTCCAAAATTACTTCCAAAATCTTTGTAATTTTTTTTTCCACATTGCCGTTGAGGTAAAAACTAAGGTGTGTTCTCTATAGAAAAGTGTTCCCCTATCCTGAACATGGCATCTTAGCAGAGAGGTGTGACCATGCCAAGTGCCGGGCCCAATACCTCACAGACTCATGCCTTATGCAGTTTTCCTATAGAGTATTGCCCTGCTGCAAACTCACCATATGGCCACTCTCACAGCCAATCTAAGGCAGTAACCTGCAATGTGAACAAGTACTTCTAGGAAAGAGAGAGAGAGAGAGAGAGAGAGAGAGAGAGAGAGAGAGAGAGAGAGAGAGAGAGAGAGAGAAAGAAGAAAACCTTGTCCATTTCACACTAAATTGCCCTCAGTCAAAAGAAGGAAAAAATTAAATAATTATAGACCAGTAAATGAAAACAAAAATCCAGTGATTAGAATGTTTTAGTTTTAGAGTGTTGTCTGCACTTCAACCACAGTGCTCTCTCTCTCTCTCTCTCTCTCTCTGACTGTGGAAGTTTCATTATCCTCACTTGCCCAACAACATTCAAATAGAAATGCATATCTAGCAATTCACACCATCAGGCCTCTCTCTCTCTCTCTCTCTCTCTCAGTGTGGCAGTTTCATTATCCTCACTCATCCAACAACATTCAAACAAATGCATAGCTAGCATTTCACTTCGGTAAGCCATGGGCTCAATCAGTCCAGGACCGCAAATCACCATGTGTCAATTCAATGACCCCACACAGGCAAGCAGTTGCTACTCTCCATATCATTACAAGTTTTGGAAATCATAGATGAACAAAATGAGTTACAGTGGTATCTTTATTGGCTTGTTTATTGTGTCATATGTGTATTTGTCCGTGCAGCCACTCAGGAACTATGGATTCTTAGGAAAAAAAATGTCATAATGGCCCCAAAAATGTTGGTTAATGTCTGACCAGTCCGTTATTGAATGAAATCCATTACTGCAAGGCCCATTATTGCGAGGCACCACTGTACAGATACATAGCATTTGATAACACACCTGTAAATAGTGGAGCTGGAAACACTGGAAGGGAGGACATCCGAGGAGCAATGGTCAGTGTGCTGCACCACAGTTGCTTGTGCTGCCTGACCATACAGGTCCACAACACCAAATATATTCTCAGGCACATTGCTGGCAGCCTGCCCCTGGTCCACCCCATTCACAAAGAAGTGCAGATTGCCGTTGTCCTTCCGCAAAACACCCACACGATCCCCAACCTGTGCAGGAGCCAAGGTTTAGAAGTGGCAATGTTCATGTGCCAAAATGTAACCTCTAATCAGCATCAAGCTAGTTCCAAAGCAGGAATACTAATGACAGATAGTTTGAAAGCACATTATCTGGGCTAGTATGTCACTTACACATTGTCCAAGTTCAACTCATACTTATCTCTTGTAACAGGCTTTAAATAGCTGATATATTATAAGAGACAGCAAGATAAATACAAGAGCCTCTATGCCACTCATATACTAAGTCCATCTCAAACTTATCTCCTGCAATGGACTGTCTAAATAGGTGGCATAATAAGAGCCTGCAAGATTAATACCACAAAAGAGCAGAGGAGAGGTGCATATCTCACCTTCAGTCTGTCCAGGTTCTGCCCATAGTCATCAATGATGGTTGTGCCATTGTGCATCACACCATTGCCGGTCATCATCCACGTGCCAGATCTGTCCAAACATACAGGTGAAGCAAAACATACAATATGGGGAGATGCAGGAAGCCATCAGGCCTACACATGGCAGTCCCTGTATGAAATGTATCTATCTACTTCCACCTACCATCCTCATCCATAAATTTATCTTAACTCCCTAATGAACCAAATTAGACAACAAGATCATAATAAACTAAAAAAAACTCACAGTACAAAAAAACAAAAACAAAAAAAATATATAAATAAATAAATAAATAATAATAATAATAATAATAATAATAATAATAATAATAATAATAACAATAATAAAAATATGATAAAAGAAAATTGCAATAAAAATGTAAAAAGCTATAAATAACAATTCAAACATTTATCACTGGATTGTAAGATGACTTCTTTATCAACAACAGTATCAAAACTATCAAGAAAAAAGCTGACAGATAATCTATGTCTAAACAACACAATATCTGCATTAAAGATAGAACAATCCAACATGGTTTTCCTGAGTGTTCCCTGCACAGCACTGACCTCACATTGGTCATGGTGGAGGGGTACTCCAGATCAGTGGGTGGGTGGGTGGTCACACCAATCTCCAAGGAGCCAGCCCACTTGTCTACACACCGGTCAAGTCGAACCTCAAACATCTCGTTGGGCTTGAGGTGACGGCGCGTCAGGACAACTCCATTGTTAAAATCATCAGCAGCACTAAAAGTCACACATCAGAGTTGTCAGTCACAGAATTAAAGAATTAAAATAAAAAAGACTTACAGTGTATCATATGGATGTAGTAACACAAATCTGGCAAAGTCCAAGTGCTTAATACTTAAAAGTATCAAATACAGCATACACATATCTAAAACTATCTAACACCAAGATACTGAAGACTGGAGGCTTTTCCTGTTATGAGCAACAAAATAAAAGTAATTTTCAGTATAGTTAAACCATCAAAGGCACAACTGAGGTCTGAACATTTAGAGGTGACCTGGGAGTGAGGAGGGTTAGTGAAAAACAAGAATAAGGAGGATCAGCAAGTAAGCAAGAACCAGCCAACAACCATACTTTGGCCGGTGGGCTGTGCGGCCGTTGTTAATCACTTGAGCATAGGTACCACAGTTGGGGTGGAACAATAGGGCCTCTCCAGTGTCTTCATCCGAGTGGCCTGCACAGGAAAATACATATTAATCTGGAGTTAAGAGGGGGTGAGCTGAAGCTAGAAAATAGTCTAATTCTTGTACTGAATTCCTCTCACTATGGTGTCATACTTGGAACAACATTATGAATGTGTACTTTAATGGCATAATACATATAGGAAAGTGCAATACCTATTATATATATATATATATATATATATATATATATATATATATATATATATATATATATATATATATATATATATATACATGCATATACCAAAGCTCTCTCCCAAAAAGGCTGGGTAGCCAAAACAAGGCACATAACTTTCACATTCACAGTCATTTACACTACTCCCTGAGCCCTTAGGTCCCAGACAGAGAAGAGAAAGTAGGTACTTCTGCTATTAATATACAGACATCAGTTGCTATAAAGGATATTAAGTCCTGAATGTACTAATTATGATGCAGTTTCATTGTATAACATTGACCTCATTCTCAAAAATGTCAATATAGTAAATAAAAAAAAAAAAAACACTAATGCATCTGGAGCCCAGTAATAAAGCAAAAACTTAAAACACTCCTATACTGATTGGATAATCATAATTGGGAAAACATCAGTAGCTATGAAAAATATCCTTCAAAACTTTTGTTAATTTTGTTGTTAGTGGTTAAAAACAATAAATAAATAAACAACTTAATAAAGAAAGAAATCAAAATAAAACTTGTATACAAGAAAGGTAGGTTGAGTGAAAACACTTGCCCGTGTCTGAGAGAGTGGGTTGTGGTTCACCCATCTGGGTGTTCCGCCTCGTGATCAGGTTCTGTTCCTCCCTCTCATCACGCTCCACGATGGTCACCTGTGAGTGTCAAGAAGGACAGTTAGGCTGCAGTTACACCAAGGGAATCAAATCGATTCAATTCATGAAAACTCACATGATTCAGGTAATTTTGAATCAGTATAGTTCCAATCGAATGAGTCTGATCAACACATTATTCAGTACCAAGGCAGCCTTCGAAGAGTATGGACGTATTGGCTGTTGCAGAAATAGCAGTGTTACTGTGGCTCAGGATGCATAGGAGTAGGCATCAGCAGTGAATATGGGTGCACACAATTAATTCTAGAAGACCTGAATTTGGGAGCTTTGGACATTTGTTCCCAGATTTGGTCAATAATCAGAAGTTTTATGATTTCTTTAAGATAACCACAGAACAATTTACGAATTTGGCAGAGTTGACTGGGTCCTCCATTAGGAAGCAGAATACCAATTATCATCACTATAGCATACAGTGACAGTATGAGATAGGTGTTGGTGTTGGTCAGTCAAGTAACCATAGCTGGAGTTTTGGTCCTTTACAAGTTTACTAAGAAAGTCCTGATGTATTTCTATTTCAATGTCAATACTGTGGACAGGTGACGGTTGTCTCATAAGAGGTAGAAGACTTAACAGAAACTGGTAATCTGGATCAAGTTAATTTTCATTATTACAAACAGTTTGTTCTCACAACTTTTGCAACTCCCCCACAATTACCTCATCTACTTCACTTGGAAGCTAACAGCAACATCTTTTGTTGGCATTAGGCTTCTTTGCTGTAGATGGTGGCTTGTTGATAGTAGGTATAAGCCTACTTCCCGCTTCACAGATGTCTACATTGGTTGCTGTTTCTTGAGAACACAATATCAGGTGCACCCATGATATTATTGGTTGATGAATTATCATCAGGTGCAGCATCATCTATATCACTGCTGTCCTCATCAGGCAGTGGTAGTACATTAGAAGAAGTTGCTCACATGGGGTATGAGGAATTCCACAGCAATGTAGAATATCCATTTCTTTATTTTGATGTTATCAGACCAAGAGCGAGGTATCGAGGCATTTGCTCCCCAACTTTGGCTGACGCTTTTACACTTTTTAGAGAGCCAGCACTCACGTGGGCCTTTTTTTTTTTTATCTTTCTTTATTTTTGTCCTTGGCTGGCCCTCTTCCCTACGTATAAAAAAAAAAAAAAAAGATGGTTGAGTAGTATTCCTCGGCTCACTGGCCTTGACTGATGAAAAAATGGGTCCAAACCAATCACTGACTCTGAATTGCCATGAACTGATACAATTTGAATTGACTTAATTTACCTGGTGTAAACAGTTACATTGAAACTAGTGTGGTGAATCAACATGATTCATGAATCATGTTGATTCTTCATGAATTAAATTGACTAGATTCTCTTGGTGTAAACACTGCCTTAGTGTGGAGAAAACAATGGATAGAAGCTCAACAAATTAGTACCCATCCATATATCAGACCAACAATTCTACATGGTATGGCCCCAACAAAGCATCACACACTCACATACACACTCTTTGTTTTGTCAGCCCCTAGTGGAAGGGACAGTCTCATGAACTATCCTACTACACTCCATGAGTTCAAGCACAGACTGCTCAAAGGAATGAAAAATAAGTGCCAACATGAATAAGCAGGGCTAGGACAGACTCTCTCCTTACCTTGACAGTCATGCCATACAGATCCACCACTGCCCATACAGGAGGTGGCACACCCGTTGCAGCAATGCCTTGGTCTAGTCCATTGATGTAATAGTGGAGCTCACCCCCAGTCTTGATCATCATACCTATCCTGTCACCTTCCTGCAATTCCCAAACACCCCCGTTAAGCTTATTAATACATTCACAACTGCAGTAATGATTCAAGGCAAAAGAACACAAACCAGTCTTACCTTCAGCTCATCAAGATTAAACTCTCCATATTCCCGGTGTGTTCCCTTGCCATTGGTGAGGATGCCTGTTCCACTCATCATGGTGGTGCCAGAGCGCATGTTGGTCATGGTGGCAGGGAAGTCCAGGAGGCCAGGATTGTGAGTGGTGATGCCCACCTCAATGCTGCCTGACCACTTATCCACTAGCCGGTCAATTCGAATCTGAAAGGATAGGATGGAAGAAAACAGATCAGCTATAGCTTAATACACTGAGAGAAAAGAAAAATAAGAGAAGTATGATCATGATATAAAACACTAAGAGAAATTTAAAAAATTAAGGATAAAATCCTCATTTCATATCTTAGAGGAGCATATGAAGGTAGGGCAAAACAAGCTTGAGTCATCCCCATATGAGAACAAAGCAAGTACCTCAAACAGCTCGTTCTCTCTGAGGGCACGATAGCTCATCACCACCCCGTTGTTGAACTCATCAAGAGGGCGCCGTCTCTCAGCAGTGCGGGCACCATTGGACAGCTTGACCAGCGTGCCACACTTGTCATGGAAGCGGAGGCGGTCAGACACTGAAGAGTAGCCCACCATGTTGTCTGAGGTGCTGTGACTACTGTTCCCTGACTGGCCAGGACCAATGTTCCCACTGGCCTTGTCACCACCACCAGCATTGTTGTTGTTGTTATTATTATTGTTTTTATTGTTGTTACTGTTGTTGCTGCCAGAGCCTCCCACAGCACCTCCCATTGTGTAGCCTGATGGGGTGCCAGTTGCCTGAGAGTTATTGTTGTTGTTGTTGTTGTTATTATTGCACACAGGCCCCAGTGTGGCATCAGGCAATGGGGAGTTGGCACAAGCATCAGGAGGCCGCAGCGAGGCACCGAAGGGCACATCATTACCACCACCACCACCACCACCGCCACTGTCCCGGCTGTCACGCTCCTGGTGTAGCAAGTTGCTGTCACTGTTGGACATGAGGCTGTTAGCAATACTAATGTTGGCCACATGGTTGCTCAGCGCACTGCTTGAGGCAAAGCTGGGTGGGGCGCTGGGAGGAGTAGCAGTGGTGGTGGTGGTGGTTGTCGTAGTGGCAGCAATAGCAGGAGTACTTTCAGGAATAGCGGATGCACTGACAGTGTTGTCATTGTTATTGATGATATTAGTGGTGGTGGCTGGAACTGTAGTATTGGTAGCAGCTGTAGGAGTGATGGTAGTGGTGGTGGTGGTGGTGGCAGTGGTGGTGGCAGAGGAAGGTAGTGGTGGCAAAGGGTCCAGCTGTGAGTCTAGGATATTAGAGTCCCGTAGTGATGACACCTCACTGATGGAGTCTTCATCTAGTGTGTCTGCAATAATTACTCCCTTAGTTAATCACAGAAAAGTGTAAGTAGTGGATAAATAAACAGCAGTCTCCTAATGCTAAGGGTCTGTGTTAAATGCATATCCACAATTAGCACAAGGAGGAAGGGAAAACAAGTAATCATCATGTGGAGAATTACTGGAATGGAGCTCACTGGAGTCAGGAGTGGCCGGTGCAGTGACAGTAACTTGTGCACATTTGCCATACATGTCCACCACAGCATATAGCATCTGTGGCAGATTGGCAGCCGCAACACCCTGGCAGTCACCATTCACAAAGAACTTCAGGTCTCCCTAGAGTGCCGAAGAACATTTTTTGGTTATATCGGCTTTACCTTAATCATATCTACACACATATACAAGATTGTCTCCTCACAAAAAATGGACAGCAAGACAAGGCACACAACTTTGACATTCACACTACTCTCTTAACCCCTTGGCCCCTCATAGAGAAGAGAAAGTATTCCTGGATTCACTTTGGAAGGATTTACACACAACTTAGACAGTTTACCTTATCAGTAGAATATCTTGTGATAATAAATTTATGCTGAAATACTGATACAAAAACTTGAATTTCTCCAGCTTTGGAACCAAATGTTGTTATTCATAATCTCACACAAAGAATGTAAGAAATGAAAACTGAGTTAGCAAGATTGAGACTAATAAAAGTCAAGAAAGACCTAAGACTAACATGAATTGAAATCAAGTGATTTTCATGTTATGTTTAGAACTTATCCAAATAAACAACATAAATACAAGTATTGAGAGCAGGTAAATTCTAGCTTAAGAATAGTAATGAAATGGATAAAAAAGAATTTCACATTTCAGAATGGAATGCATCAAAATATGAATATTGTAAACAAAATTTAAACAGTATATATAAGTAGAAACATATTTTCATAAATATATATCAGAATTTAATATGGAATTTAATGTGAAAATTCAAACCACAAAAAAATACGAAAATAAGGGAAAGTACAAGAAGCTATCAAATCCACATGTGGCAGTCCCTGTATGAAACATATTGTACTTATCTATTTCCATCTATCATCCACATCCATAAATTTGCCTCATCTTCTTTTAAAGCTTCTAATGACTCAGCACAACAACCTGATTACTTTCCATTCCATTCATATACTACCCTATTTGAGAACCAATACCTTCCTATCTCTTCTTCAAAATTAATATTTTCAAGCTTGGAGCCAATATTCCTTGTTAAATCTTAATAAATAATCCTGAGACTTTCTTATGTCATACTTGTCATATCCCCTTACCACTATAAAAACGGAATCAAGTATACAGTAATAAAATAACAAAGTGACCACTAGGTGTACCTGAGATGTTCTCATTACGCCCACCCTGTCCCCCTCCACCAGCTTGTCCAGGTCACAGCCATATGCCTCATGGAGGGAGCGGCCATCCCGCAGCACACCCTGTCCCAGCATGATCTGTGGGAGGCAGAAACAATGAAGGTGAAAATACACAGGGAAAAGAATACTATCATGGGAGGAAATGAAGATGCAGATACAGGAGGAAAGGAATGCCATGGAAGAGAATTACCATCAGCTTTTGGAGACTACTTATGTGATTGTATTTGGTAAAGAAAATAGTATGTGATTCAACAAATAATAATTGTTAAGCTTATCAAGCCAAGGAAAAGGTGCTATTTATGAATAAAACATTAAAACAAATTAACTTAATCTATGTTACTCATCCCTCATCCTCAACTGATTATTCAATCTCTCTTCCTCCCTATTCATTGTTTCCTATATTTCTTCTTCCTCAGCCTCCATCCTTCCTCATTGTCCTACTATCTCTAGTAATGTTTCTTCAACCTACTCTAGCTCTCAGCCTCACCCATATTCACCCCTCTATTCTCCTTTTCCTTCAACTTCATGTCTTAACTCCACCTATGTCCCTTCCTTATTCTAGTTTATACTTATATTCCTCGATCAACTTCAGTCTTACTCATGACCCTTAATCATTTGCAGTCTCAAGCCATATTCCTTAATCTTTCTAGTCTTAAGTCATACTCCCTTATCATTCTCAATCTTAGTAATATTCCACCTTCATTTTAATACTTATCCATGTCCTCTCTCCCTGTAAGCCTTACTTACATTTCTTCCTCATCTCTCTTTCATTTTAGTTCTTGCTTATATCCCTCCCTCATTCCTATCATTACTTATTGTTATCTTTCCTCACTTAGTTTTACTCCTTCATCTTTAACATTACACCATGTTCCTTCCACCCAGACTTACCCTTGTCCCTCACCCTCACCCATGTCCCTCCCCTTTCACTCATGTTACTTCCTCATCTGTAGCTTTATTCATGTCTCTCCCTCAACTTTCCTCATTTCTAATCTTACCCATGCATGTCCCTCTCTCACTATCAGTCTTACTCATGTTCCACTCTCCTCCCTTATCATTAGCACTACAGACATTCCTCCCTCACTGTTAGCCTTACCCATGTCCCTTTCTGTTAACTTATCTACAGATGTCCCTTCCTCACTCTCAGCCTTACCCATGTCCCTCCTCGTAGGTCGGTGGCAGTGATGGGAATATCGATGACATCTGGATTGCAGACAGTTACACCTATTTCGATGCTTCCACTCCATGTGTTTAACTGTGAAGGGAAGGTATAGTCAGTTAGTAAGTTGCCATTTCTCTTGCTTTCCTTCTACATTCTTGTGTGCATGTGTGTGTATTTACCTAATTGTAGTTTTACAGGGCCTGGGCTTTACGCTCATTTGACCCCTTCTCCATATCTACACTTATCCAATTTTTCTTTAAAGCTATGCACACTCGTTGCTGACATCACTTCTTCACTCAAACTGTTCCAAGTCTCAACACATCTTTGTGGGAAACTACATTTTTTAACATCTCTCAGACATCTTCCCTTCCTCAGTTTTTTACCATGCGATCTTGTGCTTCGAATGTCATTCTTCCCTCAGGATCAGTTTCTCATTATCCACTTTATTCATTCCGTTGATCAATTTATAAACTTGTATCAGATCCCCTCTCTCCCTTCTCTGTTCCAGGGTTGGTAGATCCACAGCCTTTAGTCTCTCCTCATATGTCATCCCTTCAAATTCTGGAACCATTCTTGTAGCCATTTTTCGTAGTCTCTCCAACTTCCTAATGTGTTTCTTTTTATGGGGGGTCCACACAAGTCCTGCATATTCCAATCTGGGTCTTATCATAGTACTTATCAATTTCTTCATCATTTCTTTGTCCATGTAGTGAAATGCTAATCCAATATTCCTTAGCAAATTATATGTCTCTCTGAAAATTCTATCTATATGGTTTACCGGTTGATTGTTTTCTTCCATCGTCATTCCCAAGTCCCTTTCCTTTTTTACTTTCTCCAGTTCTATTCCATCTCCCATCTTATAGATTCCCACTGGTCGTCTTTCACTCTTTCCCATTTCCATGACATGGCTTTTGTCCACATTGAATTCCATTTCCTACTTTTTACTCCATTTCCAGATTTTATTTAGGTCTTCCTGCAGTATTTCACAATCCTCTTTTTGCTTTATAACTCTGCACAGTTTCCCATCATCTGCAAACAGATTTATGTAGCTGTTCACTCCCTCTAACATGTCATTTATGTATATGAGAAAAAGCATTGGCGCCTCTGCTTTCTACTGCTCTCCACTTGGACTTCATATCTTTAACTACCGTTCTTATTTCTCTCCCCCTCAAATAATATTCCATCCATCTCAATGTGCTTCCTTTTAAGTGTGTGTGTGTGTGTGTGTGTGTGTGTGTGTGTGTGTGTGTGTGTGTGTGTGTGTGCACGCGCGCACATTTTTTCCTTTTTTAGCTAATACCATCGTAATACGTATAAGCTACTGTTTCAGTGCTTCCACTCCTTGTGTTCAACTATGAATGGAAAGAATAGCATTTAAGTATCTCTCTCTCTCTCTCTCTCTCTCTCTCTCTCTCTCTCTCTCTCTCTCTCTTTCCTTTTCCATTCCTGTGTTCTTAAGTTCATACAATGACTGAAATTTGGTATTCATTTTAGAGGAAGACAAGGAAAGGTGCAAGAAGTCAATATGTGCCATTTGAAATGTAATGCAACTTTATATAATGAAATCATTAGTCTATCAATTGTTACTTTATTATTGCTACGTTGCTGGAAAATTCTAAAAGCCCTGGAGATTTCCAAACTAGAAAGGAGCAGTACATAAAAAAAAATAATAAATAAATAAAAAATGAGTAGAAAATGGACAACAACTTTAAAGTTAAACAAAAGTAGAGTCCTAATAATATCAATTCTCTGCTTTTCATTTTAACTTACAGATAAAGAAGAGAATAAATTGCACAGCTACATAGTGCTCTTGATCCTTTTTAATTATTTACTTCTAATGGTTAATTTCCCATTTTCCTTTCCTTTAAATATAGCAAGGAAGACAAATTTAAAAAGAAAAAAGATCCCTCTAATTGCTCCTCAGTTAAGGCAAACAAAATAATTGAAATGTCACTTAATCATGATAATTTTAAGAACTTTGGGTTTGCCTTGATAGAAGAGTGCTCCACACTGGTCAATGTGATCAAATAATAGTAACAGAATGACTTCCTTACCAATCTTCATAAACCAAATACACAGAGCTGTATTACTGATGAACTTAGAAACAAATAATAGGTGTGCAATGATTAGGAAGTGTCAGCAATATAAATAATGGCTTCATTAACACACATTACTAGAAGTGGGTTTAAAAACATGACATGACAATTAGATAGATAGTTAAAGAAAAGTTGACCTTGTGAATCATATTTCCATTAACCCAACACATTAGTAAGGAACACACCCAACACAACTTTAAAACTATAGCCATAACATTAAGGTGGAGAATTAGGCACAATATTACTAATATACATGGCTAATAAATATCATAATTAATTGCTATTCTGTATCATAACATGTTAACTGTAATTTCAGACAGATATGACTGAGTTTAGAAATATTCTAAACAGTGAAATATAAAACATGGTTATTCTTAAGCTTCTTGATATAAATTGTCCTTAAGTGCAATAAATTAAGTCACTAAAGACTATTATTTTAATCAGCCACATTCCAGAAACATTAAGTCATTGTTTATTTCAAAGTATACATCTCATAATCTCTAAGTATATTGGTTCAGCAAACTAAGCATTAACAGCTATAATTTTGTTCAGCCAAAACATTAACTATTTCACAGCAAACATCTCATAACGAAGCAATAAATACCAACCTTATAACATTCACACCATGTATTTCCCCTTTCAAGAAGTATCATAAAATTACCTAGCTATTTCACTGTGAACTTTTGCATAATTCTGAGCATTTTAAGATATAATTAGATCAACAAACTAAGAAATAACTATAATATCAGCACGTTTATAGCTAAACCATTCATCCCCTCATACATCATTACTTATTTCTGGATAGCTACATGTCAACATTCAAAGTATTCTGAGAGTTGAAGTGAATCACCAAACCAGTAAAGAACTATTATGCTAATCTGCTAATTAACAGTTTCCAATCACAAATACAACAGGAATCTCTTGCCAACACCTTGAAATCACACCAAAACAACACTCAGTAACACAATGCACTCCATATTTCCTGGTATTTTAGGAATAAAACTAAACCAGTAAGCAAAGAGATTCCTGTAATACCAATCTTCAAAGACACACTTTCCATTCACACCTAAAGCATTGTCTCTTGTCAACACACCTTCAGACAAAACAACACACTCAATAGCACAACACAACACGGCACGTAACAAACCCGAGACCGTCACCAAGCCAAGCAACACAAACTTACACCTGGAATCATCCATAGAATGAACCGTACAGTGAAATACCTAAGAGTGAGGGGTGGGGACGAGCAAATATTGGGGTGTTGACAAGACCTGGGTGGCTTTCTTTCTGTCAGTGTCTCACCTTCTTATCGATCGTCACTTCGAACACCTCGTTATCTTTGATGGGCTCGAGACTGAATATGAGTCCTCGGTTGAACTCCTGCGTCGGGTTGCTCCTAAAGGCGGTCTTGTTCCCATTGGCGAGGTGGACGCAGCGGCCGCAGCGAGGATGGAACATTGCGACCCGTCCTCTCTTTCTCTCTTTCTCGCTCTCGCCCTCACTGTTGTTGCTCCTCAGGCTTCACTCTTCCCAACAGGCTTGCTATTCTCATTTTCTCACGTACTGAAGTGTTGGGATTTGTGGTGTTATTGAGTGTTTGGGCGATATGATCGTGATTACAGCCTTAAGGGATTGCCAGCTTCAGCTGTTGGTCTTTTATTCCAACATTTTTTTTCAATGCCCTGTACTCCCCTCTTAGAAAGAAAATAAACGTAGTTGTTTTATTATTGGTCCTACTACTACTACTACTAGTATTACTACTACTACTACTACTACTATTACGAAACAGAAAGGACATATAGAAATTCTATCAAATGTTGAAATATATATCTTAATTTTTCTTGATGAATTGACCTCTCTCTCTCTCTCTCTCTCTCTCAGTGTGTCTTGCACGACACGTACGCGTGTACCTAGTAACATATCTCATTATAACACAATTTGGAGCCTCGGGACGCTTTTTTTTATAGTAACTGTACCAAATCAAATAGAATTCTCCGGCCCCCCGTCCCCATCACACACACACACACACACACACGAGAGAGAGAGAGAGAGAGAGCATGCAGTCTTTTCTCATAGCCTGTCACCACTGCGTCACAACCATAGTACTGCTGTTGCAGCTACAAGAACACATTCTAAGTGAATCACTCCTCTTAGGCAGCATAGAAGGCTGTATAAGAATATTGAACATCCCTTCGACAGACAGTCTGTCAGGAACCACCATATGACAAGTTTTATTTATTTATTTTTTTTTTTTTCTTCCGCTTTGTTATCCTCTCATTGTTCTCAAAGGCCGCAGACTAGCTAGTCGGGTTTTTATGTTATTTTCTTACTGGTGATGTATAAGTCTTTAATTGTTAACCCCGTGCCATGACGCGTTTCCATATCCATTCTGCTTACTGTTTGGCGATTTTATATTGAGTTTCAGAAACTTATGTGGGGGATTAACGACGAGGAGGATAAACTGCTTCTTATACGTGTTTCTCCCACTTAATAATACGGAATCTTTATCAAGCTATCACCAGAATCATGGAAACACTTGAAAATACCAAACAAAGTTCGGTAAAGCCTTTTATGATGTGAGGGACGAGAAATGTTTAGGAATGCGGGTTTATTTAAGAGTTCTGAGAAGCTAGAGCAGTTGGCATCCCAGCAGTGGAGGACGTTCTCATGATGTGAAGCTCCCGGATTATTAACGTGACTTTGATTCTATAAAGGGACCAAATAGGCAGGACTAGGTCAGATTATGTCAAGAGAGAGAGAGAGAGAGAGAGAGGAAGGAAGAGTAGCGTGATCAGTTTTCTTCACAGTAATATTTTTCTATCATCGGTTAAACTTTTGCTATTCTCTCTCTCTCTCTCTCTCTCTCTCTCTCTCTCTCTCTCTCTCTCTCTCTCTCTCGTTATGAAGAAAGGAAAGTGATCGAAACTGGAAAAAAAAGAGGAAGACGGAATAAAAAGAAAATATGGAAAGAAAAAAGTTAAAATAATGGAAATACAAATGAAGAGATATAAACGAGGAAAGATGAACAACAACAACAACAACAACAACAAAAATGAAAATAAATAAATAAATAAATATGAAAGCAAAAAAGGAAGAAAGAACTAAAGAGAAAGAGTACGAGGAAGAGGAGAAGAAGGAAGAAGAGGAGGAGGAGGAGGAAAAAAGAGACATGGGAGCGTCAGTAAGATGCTCAACAAACAAATTGATTCTCGACTTTCTCATCAAACTTCCTCTTAGTTCAGATTTAGGTCACGCGTGGCAAAGTTGCAAAGATTGTCACTGCGAGAGAGAGAGAGAGAGAGAGAGAGAGAGAGAGAGAGATTGCATAGCGTATAGCTTTATCATTATTATTATTATTATTATTATTATTATTATTATTATTATTATTATTATTATCATTATTATTATTATTATTATTATTATTATTATTATTATTATTATTAT
This sequence comes from Portunus trituberculatus, assembly GCF_017591435.1. Taxonomy (NCBI): domain Eukaryota; kingdom Metazoa; phylum Arthropoda; class Malacostraca; order Decapoda; family Portunidae; genus Portunus; species Portunus trituberculatus. Next base: position 10,811,087 of record NC_059302.1, on the reverse strand, counting down.
TTTATTATTATTATTATTATTATTATTATTATTATTGTTGTTGTTGTTGTTTATATAGCTGCTGTTGTTGTTTCTCACTTTAGTAGTTCATATATTTGGTGATTATTATTTTTTTTGTGTGTATTATACTGCATTTTCAGCAGTGTATATGCTATGCAAATATGCTTGTGTGTGTGTGTGTGTGTGTGTGTGTGCACTAGCTCTTACTTCAAGCACCCACAATCTTGAGTATCACGTCCTTGACTAATCATTGTGTGTGTGTATGTGTGTGTGTGTGTGTGTGTGTATATATATATATATATATATATATATATATATATATATATATATATATATATATATATATATATATATATATATATATATATATATATATATATATATATATATATATATATATATATATATATATATATATATATATATGATTGTTAGGATGAGGAAATGTAGGTACCTACCTAGGATGACATAAGCAAAACGTTCAGTAGTCAGAAGTCGTCAAGCAGAGTGCCAGATGAATAAAATGGACTCAATAACAAGGAATTGTTGGTGGTGAGTGATTAGGGAGCTTCAGATTAGACAAATTCATGGATAAGGATGACATAAGCTTCAGATTAGACATAATAATGAATAAGGATATTAGGTTGAAATCGGTAGAGATGTTTTGTGTAGGGAGAGCTCACCACGTGGCTGATGGCTTCTTGATTTGTACCTTTGATTTCCTCATAATATTCTTATTAGTTGACTGAGTGAGTGAAAATGTACATTCATTTGTGAGCCTCAGCCAGCAGAGTGACAGGCATAGGGAGAGTGTAAGTATAATGCGAGCAGCCAGTCTTAACGATCACATGCTGAGTGAGTGACTAGTGTGTGTGTGTGTGTGTGTGTGTGTTTGTGTACGCGGAAAAGAGGATATGAGTGAAGGAGGATATTTTCACGTTTATTACAAAACAGATAATGTATAATGGTTTTGTGAACATCTTACAAATATGTCACGTTCACCTCGTCATCACAGCGGACTTATTTTGCACGATCGATGGCTTGAGCTGCGGTAAAAATAGATTAATCAAATAATTATAATAATAATAAAAAAAAGACGTATAATGCGTCGTACCCATTCCTTGGTTTAGTTTTTTTTTTCTAAAATATAGGTAATAAGACGTATAACCCGATTCATTCTTCATTACAAGAGGAAAAGTCCAGTGATAAAAAATAAATAAATAAAAAATCACAGCGCCAAGAAATTGTAGAAAGAAATATATGTATATTCTTGAGTGCGTAAGATAACAAAGGTAAAGATGTTATATATCAATTTTGGTTGTAATTGGAGGAGGAGGAGGAACAGTTGGTAACATCTGGTACTGGAACTGTAGAAAGCGTTGACGAAGCAAGAGTGCATCAGCCCACTACCACTACATATAATTTGTCGTGGCATAACAATGTATCACATAACGAGTACCTAAACATAATAAAATGCTGCGGAGGGGACTTTTCTAATGTTCTTTTGTTGCATTCTGTCAAGTTACCTCAGCTTCAGTAACTTTGTGATTCAGAACTCAAATATATGCCACTACGGTACTGGCAAGGACGATTCTAGCTATTGAAAATATCACGAGCTAAAGAGTCAAGTCTGTCCGCACCTCGGTGAGTCCAGTTCTCTTGCACAGTCTATTTTTTCTGCTATAGTCATCTCTTTTCCAGAGCGAAAACACACACAATGCTGGGCTAAAAATCCCCGAGCGACTGTAGTACAAACGCCACCTCTGGTATCTGGTAAAAATACCTAAACCACACTGGTTCTCTCTCACGAGTTAGCCATCAAAGGCTGCTGTGGCGTTCCACTGATTAGCAGCCTCTATCGGCAGGCCGCTCAGCCCCCTCATAGTCTGACGTCTCCTGGGTGGCCGCAAAATGCGCTGCACGGGCCGCTCCTTCTCTGTGTGCAACAGTCGCAGGCTGAAGGAGGTCAGCGCCCGCCGCAACCCTGAGCAGCCTTGCTCTTTCTCGTGTGGGGAGCATTGTATGATGGAACGGCGCCGAGGCAAGGAACACAGTGATTCTTGGTCTTCCTCTTCTTCTTCGCTTCCTGCTAGCCACCACAGATCATCCTCTTCCTCTAGCTCTATTTCCTCCTCCGCTTCTTCCTCGTCCTCTTCAGCCTGTCGCAACCTCGGCCGTCTTTGATGGCAAGGATAACATTTTCTGCTGGTCTCATTTTTATTAGTTCTTACTCCGCCATCGCTGGTCCTTTCGGATGCTGCAGCCATGATCTGGCCTTTGGCAGGCCCGAGGAATGGATCAGATCCTCCCATGGCATCCCTTTCAAGTTTGTTTTGCGAGAATAGGGCATGGTCTTGGGCAAGGAAGTCAGATGGAAGGTGGAGGGAATGTGGACGACTCATGACGAGGGTGCAGGTGACCAGCCACCTTCACGCCACTGGGCTCGCCACTTCTTGACTGAGGCTCTCCAGCAGCAGCCCTCTTGAGTTCTGACTGGCTTTCGGTGGCTTATGTTCCTCTCGACCCTCCTTCCTCTGCCTCCCCTCCGCCACAGCTGCTCGGCCTGCTGACTTCCTTGTTTCATCACGGACGATTATCATGGCAGTGTCACGTTGATTCTTCATTGTGTACTACATATCAAGCACCTTGATGATCTAAATGTAAATATATTTATATAAAGTGTGTGTGTGTGTGTGTGTGTGTGTGTGTGTGTGTGTGATGGACAATCGGAGTTACAGGAAGGTTTAGCATTAATTCACAGATGTTTCAAAATCAATTTCATCGATTGGACTTCCAAGGGGACGTTTTTAGGAAGCAAATAATCCATAATGTTTAATACAAATTTCACTTTTTTTCAGGACACTTTTTTGTACTATTTTAATGGTTAACTTGGAAATTTCAACTGTATATACAAATTATAGTTCTGTGATCGGTTCGTAGGTCAGTAATTAATAACGTATGATGTAGGTAGCTTTCAAGCCGACTCACCAGTGACAGAACTGGTTTTGTTTGTTCGATGTCTTCATAGATCGATATACACACAAGATAAGAATACCTAACCTGCACAAGTCACCAATCAAAAATTTTTAAATATTATCTCTATCAGTTCAGAAATTCTAATTATGCTTTAGCTACTCGTATTTTGAGATCAGTGTACATACAGTATACACAGTAGTTAAGTTGGTGGGGCAGTGCGATGAAAATAGCAAGAATCACAATGGGAAGCGTGATGGGAGGTGAGGAAGAATGGACACTGACATTATAGAAATCGAGAGGAGACAAATATAATGGCAAAATATCACTGAACCACAGGAAAACACTCAGTTTAGTACTAAAAAATGAGATCTCTCTTAGAAATTTTAAAACATGAAGGAAAGAGACGCATTAAAACAGGAACTGGCAAGGGAAGGTGAGGAGGAAGGAGGCCTATATTATACAGAAAAAAAAAAAAAAAACAGAAAGGACTGACTCTAACAAGACAAAAATACTATTTAGTAATGTTAAGCACACCCACCCACACATACAAAAGATAATAAACAAATAAATAAGAATTAATGAAGATATATAAATAAATAAAAATAGATAATTATAATTTATATAGATAAGAATAAAAAGGGGAGGATCTTGGTCGATTGCTGGAAAGTGATTGATTGATTGATTGATACATTTATTGTTGAATTAATAAATAATTACAACAAAGGAGGAGGATGGGCCTTGCCACACACCCCTTGGGCAAAGACTTAAGGTTAAAGTATAAAAAATCTAACACTGGACAGTATACACAAGAATACAAGTATTTCAATAAATAAATACACATATTGCACACCTTATTGCCTAAACATTCTACAGTCTGGGAGCAAACTGAGGATATTCCCTGAGTATGTCCCTGAGGAGTAAGGGTGACAGAGTCTAGGAGATGGTCAATGAGGCTGTACAAGTCATACTGACCTTGTGGCCTAAATTTAGCAATGTGAGGACATTCCATGATATAGTGACGGAGAGTGTGTCCCCTTGGTGCATCACACAGCACACAGCACACACCAGGAGAAGCACTGACTTCCCAAAAGTATTTGTAGCCTAATCTGAGCCTCATTGCCACCATGTCATGTGATGCAGTGTGTCTCCCGTAGGTGTAAGCACAGCTCTGGGAGACATGTGCATAGTGAAGACTGGTGCTACTGCCCCTATGGCAACAAAGCTCCAACTGATCACTAATGCTACTTTGTACAAGTCCTTAATGCTACTCTTAACATAACCCAGAGTGTACTCAGTGCCAGGGTCCACTGTGTCATCTTGTAGGGCACACTGAGCAAGATGGTCTGCTTTTTCATTTAGCGGGATACCCACATGAGAGGATATCCAGATGAAATGGACCGTGGCACCGGCACCTTCTAGGGCGTGGATGAGATCAAGACACTTATTAACTAGATCACAGTCCATGGGGGAGGTGGATTGAAGGGCGTACAATGCAGCCTGACTGTCAATAAAGAAATATACATTCTTATGGAGAGGCGCCACAATGTGGAGCGCCTCCAGTACAGCATACAGTTCTGCTCTAGTGGAAGACATGGGTGCAGGGAGCCGCCTGGAAACCTCAGTGTCAGTGTAGAGACTGACAGAGATGTAGTCACGGAAGAAGTATTTAACTATTAAGGAAGCCAGTATTCGTAAATAAAAAAAAAAGTAGATGGAAGAAGAAAATAAGACAAGCAGATGAAGCGATGGTTCCAATGAAGTGTGAAAGAGAGAATACTGAGATGTATGTATAGAGGTGACATAACTTTTATGGAAAAGATTACTGGGAACAGTAACTCTATATCGTAGAAGACACACATGCATTACAGAAGAAGGAGAACTAAAGGAAATTAATTTTAATTTTTCAAGGCAAAGAAGACTACGGAGTGATTTACGGCGTAACCAGTCCCAAGAAGAGGAAGAGGAAGGAAAGTCTCAGCTGTGGAGCAAAACAAACAGTGCTTCGCTCAGCTGTAGGCGTCGTCAGGCGTAACAACCTCGTTAAATCTTTACTGCACTGCAATATTTCGGCATGGACACATACTTCTGTAATTAGCCAGTGCAATATTGTACCTGATAACCTCCCTAGCATCACCCATCAAGCCTATTTTTAGGCACGAAAGCACAAGGCAGGTCATTTTGAGGTCACAAGAAGACAGCTGATTAGAACGATAATGGAACATGAATGACTGTCAGCTGAGGATAAGAAAGACAAAATCGAATGTGAACACTGCGGAAATTATTGTGGAGAATAATGAAATGAAAGGATACTGTTCTGGTTAATCACTTCAGCCTCACTTACTAAGCCTGCATCTCACCACGAAGACATAAGTCAGGTCACTTTGAGATTTCCGGGCGAGATTATCAGTTGATTAGAGTGATAATGTAACACAAACATTAGGCAGCAGAGCACAAGACGAGATCAAATGGTGAACACAATAAGCGTGGCAAGATTATAAGAAACGGGTCTTAACTTACTGGAGCAACTCATAATAGTGGATATGACACACGTCCAGCACTCGGCCGGGCTCTTCATTGCCTCGCCTCGCCCTCACTTGTGCCCGCTGTTTCAAGGTAGTTGGCGGTAATTAGTGTATGCCTCAGATTTTATTCTATCATAAATATAGTGTTTCAGAGTCATGGCAGTGATTATTATAAGGTTATAGGCTCTGTATCATCCATCTGCATCTTATAGTAAAGTGAAAATTATATCCATAGTGTGTATAAGTAGTAATTTATGGTCACTGATACTGATAATCATCAAGGAGACTAGGAACACTCATAAATGTCTCTTACATTGGCTCTCATACACATTACACACACGTCCTTGCTTTGCTGCATTCAATCTCCAACACTTGTCAGCTGCACTCACCAGCAGCAGAGAAACTTCACAGCTAGTAGGATGCCCACCTCAGCACAGTTCCCTCAGGTCAGCATTCAGGCAACACAACAGACATCCCCACAGTCTTCTCATGTCAGGGCACAGTTCTCTGCCACAGTATGTCCAGCTTCTCACTCTTTCCAGCAGTAGGGAAGCCTCACAGGCAGCAGGACATCTGCTTCTATGCAGTCCTCTTACGGGCATTCTAGCAGCCATCAGACACTTCACAGGATCCACATGGCCAGGCACAGCTGCCAGCCTTGTGTGCATGCATTTATCTGCTCTCTGACTTACACTGTGTTACTGTCTGAGCCTCAGACCCACTGGAACAAGATGCCCTAGCTGCCCGCTGCTTCAGCATCTCTGTACATGATTGCTGCTGCTTGTTGACTGGTGCTGTGCCACCTCGAGACACAGGAATAACACACCTAGGTCTTCCCATGCTTCACATACCCAGTAGCAGAGACAGACAGGTGTACACACATACGCACACACAATAATGTATTGTGATGATATACGTGTATTGAACTGTATTCACAGAACAAATTCATCCTATTTTGCAGTTTTGTGGTAGTGTATTTGATGGTTTTTTACCCTCCATTCTTGAGAAGACCAATAGTAACACCTGTCCTTTGGACACCTCCACATTCTTTCAGAGGTGAGAAAAGTTCTTTGAATTTTGCTCAATTTTTTTTTTTCTTTCAGTGGTGAATATGATCTACATTGTTGTAATTAATGTTGCATATGTGTTCTACAATACATAGCAGAGGAGTATTGATATAATTTTGAATTATGTGTATGTACGGTAATTTAATAATTTTACGTTTCCAAAATCTTTAGTAGTTGATGTTCTACAGATTTCATGTCCCCAGTTCCATTCTAGCTAGCAGTGTATTTGTCCATCAGCAGGTGCCAGAACACAATGGGAGACAAAATGTTGGTGTTATCCTGGAAGTACCATAATGTCACCTTCTCAAACATTATCTCAAAGTTCCGAGACAAGGTAAACTGACATATGGGGACTTAACTTGATAGTGATTATGCATGATAGTGGTATGTCTTCACTTAGACAATACAAAACACCAAAAAGTGAAAAAAGTAATGATTTGCAAATGAAGATGCAAATAGATTGTTAATATCATCATGAAATACAGTTTTCATGATTTAATTGATTCATGATTTTAATACATTATAAGTAAAATTATGGATAAAATGTCATGCTTTACTTCATTCAGTCTGTAATCATTTGTGTACAAAAGCTGCTTTGCCTCACTTCTCTTGTCACTGCAGGGCAATTACAGTGATGTAACAGTGGCATGTGAGGGGAAGTTCTACCCAGCCCACAAGCTAGTGCTGGCAGCTTGCAGTGAGTACTTTGAGGACATGTTCCAGCATACTGCTTGCAAGCACCCAATTGTTGTGCTAAAGGACATCACAGCCAAGAACCTTGAAGCATTGCTCAGCTACATGTACTCAGGTGTGGCCAACATCTCCCAGGATGAATTGGCCAGCCTCATCCGTGCTGCCGAGTCCCTGTGCATCAAGGGTCTGGCTGTGCCGGATGACAGCATGAATGACTCAACTGAAGTGGCTGCTTCAGCCACCACCACATGTGCTGCTGCTGCTACCACCAAACCCAAGCGCAGGAAAAAAGAACGCTGCAGTGACAGTGCTGCATCTCAGGATGAGGACTGTTGTGAGGTGGAGGAAAGCAGTACAGCAGGGGAATGTCAGGAAATAATTGGTAGTACTGAGAAGGTGAGGGGCACTAACAACAGTGGCAACATCTCAGAGCCTCCCTTGCTGCTGCCTTCTGCCTCCCCAGCACATAACACTGAAGCCTTTGCATGCACTCCAAGTGTGTCCTTTAAGGTGAGGCTCATGTCTAATAAGTAGGACTACAATAAATGGTCCCAAGCACTGCTTTAGAAAGCACAAACCTTAACATTGAGGTAATTTTGGAATCCTGAATTTATTTAAAAGTTGCTCTAATGGTTTTCTCTTCAAAGCACTGAGTCAAAGAAATGACCATGCCCAGCATTGTCTTTATTGTATGCAAGTAATTAATTTATTACTGGTCTGTATTAGAAGACCTTATAATAACTTGTTTTCATTCATGCTTTTTCAGTACTACTGAGTATTGTTGTTCTATACTGAAACTAGAATATGTATAAGGTAAGGGACACATCCACACACCTGTCTTCAGTTAATAGGGGGTTAATGATACAAAGCTTCATACATTTTTGGCTTCACAGAGTGCTCTGGAGGATGTGGTGGTAAAGGAGGAACTTCCTGAGCCTAGTCCTGGCCTATGCTATGATGGCCAGCTGGATTGTGGCCCTGATGGCTTTCTTCCTGCAGCCACTACTACGGGTCTAACAGGGGGAGTGGGAACCAGCTCACAGTCACAGAATTATCTGTGTCCCATGGAAGGAAATGGAGGAACAGTGCCTGGTCTACAACAGCAGCAGCAGCAACCACAACTACCACCACTACCTCAGCAACACCTGCCTGATGCAGGCATGGCAGGTTCCTCGGGAATTTCTCAGGTAAGGAAGCTGTGATGCATAGAACAAAATTTATGCTGACTTTTTGTAATGGTACTTGTTTGTTTAGAGGTTTTCAAATCTCACTTTGTGCATTACTAGTATACATATTAGCTTGTTAGTTTACTCAGTATAAACTATGATACTTTGTCACAAAAGTATCTTACTATGTATATAAGTATGGTAATAATTTCAGTTGTGAAATTTAACACGTAGGAGTTAGTGAAATTTAGAATCACAAACTTAGCTGACTGGGTTTCCTGCCTTCCAGAGCCTTCATGAGACCGATGGGTGTTATGATGGCTTTCCCAACCTTGATAGCCTTAACTGTGAGGGACAAGTGGAGCTGTACAATCAGTTCAACTTACAAACAACTCCATTTCACCTGCCCCAAGTTAGTATCTGTGTGTGCATACTTACTTAGTTTTGATATACAGAAAAAGAGCCTGCGTGTGTATGTGCATGTGAGAGAGAGAGAGAGAGAGAGAGAGAGAGAGAGAGAGAGAGAGAGAGAGAGAGAGAGAGAGAGATTGGTCATAATTTTAGTGTCTCAGTAATCTTCAATATACTGTATAATGAGAGTCAAGAATCAGCAGTAGCACCATTGCTGTAACCATCCTCCTCACAACTCACCACCACAGCTTGGCATGGATGGAGGACGCAGGGGAAGGGCACCAAAGTTGTTAGGTGGTGCTGGGAGGGGAGGCAGACCCCGCTCCCTCAAGGTCCACCGCTGCACCCACTGCAGCTACTCTACCCCCTGGCACTCTGTCTTTGTCAGGCACTGCCGCACCCACTCAGGAGAGAAGCCCTTCATCTGCTCCTTCTGTCCCTTTCGCTCCAGTCGCAAGAGTGTTATCAAGAGGCACTGTCTTAGCAAACACTCATGAATCCACCCCTACAGACATTGAGACTGTGTATTCCCTTTACTTCACACCAAATCTGACATAGTAATTTTGCAACCTGAGGATACACAATGGTGATGCTTCCAACCACTGATTGCCTAAGTATTCATGTTTTTCCTTCAAATGTGCAGCAGACTGAGACTTTATTATCAATCAAAACTTAGTTATTTTGAAGATTTGTACATGTATAATCCAGTATCTTGTAAGTAAGCTTAGGGTCTGGTAAAGTGTAAAGTCACTTTGCTACATGCCTTAAAACACATTTAAAAAATGTAGGAATACATTAACAAATTAGCTAATAACAACAACACACATTGACAGTGATACAGTTTGTGACTGCAAGTGGCAAAACTTCTATCTCAAAGTTGGTGAAACAATATAGTGCCTCCCCCTCTTCGGCCTAGTGACTTCTCCTTTACCTACGTACGTATGTGTTTTCTCCCATTGACATCCATGTGTGAGGGATGCACATTTCCTCTGTCCTGATGACTTGCATCTTGTTCCAGTGACACATATATTGTGACACCTATCCTCTCAGGTAACAAATGTATTTTCAGTTGGTGATCTGGAATTCAGATTTTCTCCCAGTGGCTCATTGTCCTTTCCTTCCTTCCCAGGTGTCTTATTTTTCCAGGGATTCTCTCATGAGTTCCCTGGTGATGTTTAGGTGTGTGTGTGTGTGTGTGTGTGTGTGTGTGTGTGTGTGTGTGTGTGTGTGTGTGTATTTACCTATTTGTGTATTACAGGGCCCGAGCTAAGCTCTCTGTGTCCTGTCTCCTTGTCCATTCCTGTCATATCTCTCTTTCATCTGATTGACACACACCGCGTCAACGACATCACTGCTCAGTTTATTCCACTTATCAATGCTACAATGCGGAAACTGTATTTTCTCACGTCATTTAGACAGATGTCTTTATTAGCTTTTTCCATGTCCTCGGAGATGATTACTTGTGGTCACCTTTATCAACTCTCTGTCCAGTATGTCAATCTTGTTCACCAATTTATACATAGTTATCATGTCTCCTCTTGTTCTTCTCTCTTCTAATGTGGTCAGCCCCAGCTTCCTCAGTCTTTCCTCATAGTCTAACTCCCTGAGTCCTGGTACCATCCTTGTTGCCAGCCTCTGTACCCTTTCTACCTTCTTCACATGCGGTGACCAGACACAAGCTGCATATTCTAACTGGGGTCTTATTAAGGTACATAATATCTTCTTCATCATTCCTTCATCTAGGTAGTGGAATGCAAGGCCAATATTTTGAAGCATGTTATATGTTTTCCAAAAAATCTTGTTAATGTGTTTCTCCGGTGACAAAGTGTTTTGCAAGGTTACTCCTAAGTCTTTCTCCTCATTGGTCTCTTTAATTTTCTCATCACCCAGCCTGTAGTTTGGTCTGTATCTACTTCTTCCCATTTTCATAACATGGGTCTTGTCTATATTAAATTCCATCTGCCACTCCTTACTCCACTCATATATTTTATCAAGATCTTCCTGTAACTTGTTACAATCTTCCACATTCTTTACTCTCCTCATAATTTTAGTATCGTCCGCAAACATGTTCATGTAACTGTCAATTCCTACTGGCATATCATTAACATAAATCAAAAACATGATGGGACCAAGCACTGACCCTTGTGGAACTCCACTGGTTACCTTCTTCCACTCGGACTTCCTTCCTCTCACCACTGTTCTCATTTCTCTTCCCATTAAGTAATTTTCCATCCATTTTGCTAGTTTATCATTTACTCCTCCAATCTTCTTTAGTTTCCACATCAGTCTATTGTGTGGTACTTTATCAAAGGCCTTTCTCAAGTCCAGGTAGATAGCATCCACCCATCCCTCTCTATGTTGTAGTATGTCAGTCACTCTTGAATAAAAACATAATAAATTGGATACACGATCTTCCTTTTCTGAAACCAAACTGTCTTTCACTCAGAATGTTTTCACTTTCTAGATACTCACTCCACTTAGCTTTAATTACTTCTTCACATACCTTGCACAATATACTAGTCAACGATACTGGTCTATAATTTAGCGGTTCCATTCTACTACCATTCTTATATATAGGCACAATGTCAGCTCTTTTCCACTCTTTCGGGACTAATCCTGTTCGTATGGAGGTTTCCACAATATCAAATACGGGGTTCAACAATTGATCCTTACATTCATTTAGCAACCTCCCAGATATGCCATCAGGCCCCATTGATTTATTAATATCCAGATTGCTTATAATTTTCCTTACATCTTCCTTAGTAACCATGATGTCCTGCATTTGCTTTATTTCCGTAGGCCTTCCTCCCATAAAATGCTCCTCCTTTGTAAACACTTTGCAAAAGTTGTCGTTCAAAATTTCAGCTATATCTCCAGCATCCTCATATACTTCTTCCCATTTTTACCTTTTCTATTGCCTCCCTTATATTTAGTTTTCCATTTATGAATTTGTAAAACATTTTGGGTCACTATCACAGTTTTCCACCACCCTCTGTTCATATTCCTTCTGTGCTGTTCTCCTTACTTCAACATATCTATTCCTTGCTGTTTTGTAAACTTCTCTTGATAATACATCACTGTTTTTCTTAAGTTTCTTCCATGCCTTTTCTTTGTTCTTTTTGCTTCTTCACAATTTCTATTAAACCACTGTTTATTATTTAAAGTCCTCTTTCTGTAATATGGCACAAACTTTTCACAGCAGAGTTATACAAATCCATAAATTTATCGTATTTCAATTGCATATCCCTTTCCTGGTATACCACGGACCAGTCAATTTCATTAAAGAACTCCCTTATATGGTTATAATTTGCCCTAATATAATTTAATTTTTCCTCCTGCGTTCCACAATCTTATTCGTGCTTAATTCCGTATCCAGCTCAAAGCTTAGGACATCATGATCGCTTCTCCCCAAGGGACATTTATGTTCAATTTCCTCTTTTAGAGATGCCCTGGTAAATACCAAATCCAACCTTGCTGCAACATCTTGTCCCCTGCACCTTGTTGGTGATCTCACCCACTGTGTCATCAAGTTATTTGTTGCTACCTTTAACAATTCCTCTGCCCACTCACCACCTTTCACCACTTCGTAGTCTTCCCACACTATTTCTTTACAATTAAAGTCTCCGACTATCATCACTCTATCCTTTCTGATGAGTTCTTGCTTCATTCTGTCTAGAGTATTTCTCATCACCATTTGGTACTGTTCATATTCCCAAGCATTGGTTCTGGGTGGTATGTATACTGTTATAATATTAATGTCCCTCTTGCCATCTGTTATAAGCATACTTATCACTTCCTCATTTCTCTTACTATAGTTCACCTCCTTCACTATCAGATCTTCCTTAGTAAGAACCATTATACCACCACCTCCTTTATTTTTCTATCATTTCTCCATACTTTGTAGTGTTTTACAACAAACCAGTCTAGCTTTATTTCGGCCTTAGCTTTGTTTCCACTACACACATTATGTCCAGTTCGTTATTTCTTAGGTAATCCATACATTCTAGCCTCTTAGACAGAAATCCATCTATGTTCGTGTAAGTCACTTTTATTCCATTCCTAGTCTCATTCTTCCATGTAATGCCTATTCCGTCTGTTTTATCCACCACTTCTTTAGCCTCCCATTTCTCATCCTCCAAAAAAACTTGGTCTTTTCCTCCTCTGTTCTTTCGTCATTCCTCTCTTTCACTTCAGTTACAAGCTCTTTCATTTTCATTCGCTCATCCTGTGACATATTTCTTCTTATGTAAATTGTTTTGGTTTCCTCAGAGTCCTTAAGTTTCCAAGCCCTCCTCAACAAGGCCTCAGCTGCCACCTGAGACTTTAATTTCAATTTTAATGGTCTATTCTTGCCTTCCTCAAAAGCTCCCAATCTCACACTTTCTTCTACCTCAGCATATAGGTCCTCTTCCTCCACAGAGATCTTATTCAGTAAAGACTTAATCCTGTCATTTTCCTTATTCCTCCTATCCTGCCAGTTTCTGTTAGTTTCCTCCTCAATCCTGTTATGATCACACATTTTTCTTTTCAGCAATATCTCTCACCACATACTCATTTTCCTTTAGTGCCTTTACCATTTCACTCTGTAATCACTTTATTTTCCTCTTCCTGCTTTTTCACTATCTCCTAAAGGACCTTTGTACCTCCTGATGTTCATGGTTCACTTCTTTCATCCTGGCATCAATTAGATTAAGGCATTCCTCCTTCCTCAAGTCCCCTTCGGATATTTTCATCTCCATTTCTAGGAGTTTAGCCTTCATCTCTTCACATTGTTTCCTTAGTTGTTGGTTTTCTTCTCCATCTCTACTTTTTCCTTCAATAGCTCTTTATTCGCTATCGTTAACAAATAGATCTCTTTTTTGAACGAATCATTCTCGGCTATAACTCTATCCAGTTTTTCTTCTATGGACAAAATGTTTAGGAACTTACTTTCCAGTGCCTGGATTCTTGCATCCATATCTAATTTCTCCAGTTCTCTTGGAGTAGTTACAAAACCTTCAAAATCCTTGGGTTGCCTAGGGGTAGCCGCCATGTTTGCTATCGTCAGCTGATTACGGCCAAAACAATCACCCCCCCACACTCTCCTCTCAGGGACCACTCTCCATATCCCTCACTTTCAACACTATGCGACAGTAGGACATCAACAGCACTAACTCAGAGGTACCCGGGCCCTGTAACACCATAGGTATTTTCACTTCTTCCCGTCCGCAGCCGGAGACGAGCCGTCCTCTCTCAGCGATGGCGACGGTGTGTGTGTGTGTGTGTGTTTACTTAGTTTTACCTAGTTGTATATGACAGGGTTTGAGCGGGGCTCATAGTGACCTGTCTCCATATCTATATTTATCCAACTTTCCCCTATATTTATGCACACTTTCTGCTGCTACAATCTCCTCACTCAGTCCATTCCAAATATCCACCGTCCTGTGTGGAAAACTGAACACTAACTTTTCTTGGTCTTCTTGGAGTGTCCTCTTGTTCACCTACCTCCATCCTCCATATGGTTTACTAACTTATACATTGTTATTAGATCTTCTCTTTCCCATCTGTCCTTCAAAGATGGTAGTTTCATTTCCTTCAGTCTTTCTTCATAGAGAAGATCCTATATTATTTCTGGCACCATCTTTGTAGTAGTCCTTTGGATTCTTTCTATTCTTTTGATGTCTTTCTGCTTGTATAGTGACCACACCACTGCTGCATATTCTAGTCTAGGTCTTATCATAGTGGTTATGATCTTTTTCATCATACTCTTGTCCATGTAATGAAACATCACCCTGATGTTAGTTATTGTCTTGTATGTTGAAGCAAATAGTCCATTTATGTGTCTTTCTGAAATCAGGGTGTCTTGTATAATCACTTCCAGGTCTTTTTCTTCACTGCTTTTCATTATAATTTCTTCTCTCATTTTGTATTCCCATGTAGGTCTTCTATTACTTTTGCCCATTTCCATTACATGACATTTCCTGGTATTAAATTCTAATTTCCACCCTTGGCTCCACTTCCACATCTTGTTAAGATCTTTCTGCAACTCCCTACAGTCTTTGATGTTCCTTACTACTCTCAAAAGTTTCACATCATCAACAAACAAATTTATGTAGCTATTCAGACCCTCTTGCATATTGTTAATATATACTTGGAACATAACTGGTGCCAGCACTGAACCCTGTGGTACACCACTAGTGATTCTGCTCCACCTAGATAGGGTGTCTCTTATCATTGTCCTCATTTCCCTATCTGTTAGGTAGTGTGTGTGTGTGTGTGTGTGTTCCAAGTCTTCCTGGAGTAGTTCCAATCTTTGTCACATCTCACTTTTCTAACAATTTTGCATCGTCTGCAAATAGGCTCACATAACTGGACACCCCATCCACCATGTCATTTATGTAGACTGCGAACATTACTGGTGCCAACACTGATCCCTGTGGAACTCCACTCTCCACCAATCCCCATTCTGATGGTCTGTCCTTAATTATTGTTCTCATTTCTCTTCCTACCAAAAGTCTTCCATCCATTTTAGTAAACTGCCATGCACTCCTCCTACCATTTCAAGTTTCCAGATCAGTCTGTGTGTGTGGTACCTTATCAAAGGCCTTTTTAAATCCAGATATATTCCATCAGCCCAACCATCTCTTTCCTGTATTACATCTATCACCCTCGAATAGTAACATATCAGGTTTGTCGTGCATGAACGCCCTTTCTAAAACCAAATTGACACTCACAAAGTATGTCATTTTTCTCCAAGAAGTCTGTCCATCTAGTCTTCACCACCCTCTCACACATCTTAGCTACCACACTTGTAAGTGACACTGGTCTATAGT
Source organism: Portunus trituberculatus (assembly GCF_017591435.1). Taxonomy (NCBI): domain Eukaryota; kingdom Metazoa; phylum Arthropoda; class Malacostraca; order Decapoda; family Portunidae; genus Portunus; species Portunus trituberculatus. The sequence continues at coordinate 10,795,440 of NC_059302.1, read as the reverse complement.
TCAATGGGTCTCTTGTTACCTGATTTATAGATTGGGACAATGTTAGCTCTTTTCCAGTCTTGGGGCACTACACCTTCCCTTAATGAGGCATCAATTACTTCACAAACTTTTCTGCCAATTGCTCCCTGCATTCTCTTAAAATCCATCCTGATACCCCATCAGGTCCCAGCTTTTCTCACTTCTAAACTCCCCATCATGTTCTTGATCTCCTCCACAGTTACTTGAAACTCCTTCATAATCCCTTTCTGTTCCATTACCAGTGGTTTGTCAAAAGCAGTCTCCTTTGTGAATACCTTCGAAAGCATCCATTCATAGCCTCTGCCATTTCCTGGGATCTTCACTGTATACTCCATTTACTTCTAAACTTTCAATACTTTCTCTATTTTTGATGTTGTTGTTCACATGTCTGTAAAAAGCCTTGGTTGGTCTTTACATTTATCAATTATATCCTTTTCTTGTTTCTTTCTTTCTTCTCTTCTAATCAACACATATTCATTTCTTGCTCTTTTGTAACTTTCCCACTGCTTAATCCGTCTTTTCCTTCTCCACCTCTTCCATGCATCCTCTTTTCTTGTTCTAGCCTTTTCACATCTATCGTTAAACCAGTCCTGCTTTCCAACTTCTCTATGTTGTCTTATTGGTACAAATTTTTCTCACCTTCTTTGTATATTTTTATAAATTCCTTCCACTTTTCATTTGCTCCTTAGCACTCTTGAATTTCATCCAATTTGTCTCTTGAAAGAATTTCTTTAGGTTTCCAAAATCTGTCTTGGCATAATTCCATCTTCCCACTTTATATTCTTCATTTCTTCTAGATTTCTCTTCGTCTATCACCTTGAACTCCAAAACTGCATGATCACTCTTTGCTAAAGGGCACTCCACCCTCATCTCCTCAATGACCATTGGCTCTGTACTAAAGACCAAGTCCAGTCTTGACGATGCTCCTCTCCTCCAAACCTAGTATCTTCTTTGACCCACTGAGTTAACACATTTTCCATTGCCAGTGTCAATAGTGTATTTCCCATGTTGTCTCTGATCCTTCCATTGACCAGTCCTCCCAACACACCTCTTTACAATTAAAATCTCCCATCATTATAGTTCGTTCACAGCCACCCAACATTTCTTCCAGACATGTTCCTGTATCACTTATCATTTCTTCATATTCCTGTACTGACCATGCATTTGTCTTAGGTGGTACACCACTATGTAGTGCCTCTTTTTCCTTCATTAGTTTCTGCTCTGATCTTTAGCACTTTTGCCTTTCCCATACCTTTTTTCACTTGATCCACCTTTATATCTTTTTTAGCCAGCAACATCACTCCTCCTCCCATCTTACCTACTCTATTTCTTTTCCAAACGTTATATTTCCTTCTCCAACCTTCATCAGGTCTTCTCCTCTCTCAGTTTTGTTTCAGTAAGACCCACAATATCTGGGTTCTTTGTGTGTGTGTGTGTGTGTGTGTGTGTGTGTGTGTGTTGTGTGTGTGTGTGTGTGTGTGTGTGTGTGTGTGTGTGTGTGTGTGTGTGTGTGTTTACTAGTGTATTTACCTAGTTGTAGTTTTACAGGGCCTGGGCTTTATGCTCGTGTGGCCCCGTCTCCATATCTACACTTATCCAATTTTTCTTTAAAACTATGCACACTCTTTGCTGACACCACTTCCTCACTCAAACTGTTCCAAGTCTCAACACATCTTTGCGGAAACTATATTTTTAACATCTCTCAGACATCTTCCCTTCCACAGTTTTTACTATGCGATCTTGTGCTTCTAATGTCATATTCTTCTCTCAGGATCAGTTTCTCATTATCCACTTGATCCATTCCGTTAATCAATTTATAAACTTGTATCAGATCCTCTCTCCCTTCTCTGTTCCAGGGTTGGTAGATCCATAGCCTTTAGTCTCTCCTCATATGTCATCCCTTCAAATTCTGGAACCATTCTTGTAGCCATTTTTTGTAGTCTCTCCAACTTCCTTATGTGTTTCTTTTTATGGTGGTCCACACAACTCCTGCATATTCCAATCTGGGTCTTATTTTAGTACTTATCAATTTCTTCATAATTTTTTTGTCCATGTAGTGAAATGCTAATCCAATATTCCTTAGCAAATTATATGTCTCTCTGAAAATTCTATCAATATGGCTTACCGGTTGATTGTTTTCTTCCATCGTCACTCCCAAGTCCTTTTCCTTTTTTACTTTTTCTAGTTCTACTCCATCTCCCATCTTATAGATTCCCACTGGTCGTCTTTCACTCTTTCCCATTTCCATGACATGGCTTTTGTCCACATTGAATTCCATCTCCCATTTTTTACTCCATTTCCAGATCTTGTTCAAGTCTTCCTGCAGTATTTCACAATCCTCCTTTTGCTTTATAACTCTGCACAGTTTCGCATCGTCCGCAAACAGATTTATGTAGCTGTTCACTCCCTCTGGCATGTCGTTTATATATATGAGAAAAAGTATTGGCGCCAATACTGACCCCTGTGGCACTCCACTTTCTACTGCTCTCCACTTGGACTTCATATCTTTAACGATCATCCTTATTTCTCTCTCCCTCAAATAATTTTCCATCCATCTCAATGTGCTTCCTTTTAAGCCACCCTTCTCCTCTAACTTTCATAGTAATCTTGCATGTGGCACTTTATCAAACGCCTTTTTAAATCCAAAGAAATAGTCAATCAACTATTCTAGAGTAGAACTCAGTAAATTTGTTACACACGACCGACCTTTTCTAAAACCAAATTGGCTATTTGATAATTTGTTGGCTTCAAGAAACTCAACCCATTGTTTGTTTATTACTCTTTCACACATCTTGCATACTCGTATAACACTAGTTAGTGATACCGGTCTGTAATTTAAAGGTTCTTCCTTTTCCATTCTACTGGTACTGTTCCATTTTCTATTGAGCATTTTATGATGTTGTATATAGGACTTGCTAGTTCTTCCCTACATTCTTTTAATATTCTGCCTGAGACTTCATCCAGTCCCATTGCCTTCTGTTCATCTAATTCCGTCATCAACTTTTATTTCAAGCTTGGTTATTTTAATCTCTTTCATATAGACAGTCTCTCTATTACCCTGTGGTCTTTCGAATTTGGATTCCTTAGTAAAGACCTCCTGAAATTTACTATTTAACAGTTCTGCCATACTTATTGGGTCTTCCACCATCCCATTCTCTTCTTTTAACCTTTCTAGTTCTCTCCTTTTAACCTTTCTATTGTTTTTTTTTTTTTTTTTTGCCTTATTTTTCCATTTACGAATCTGTAGAACAATTTCAGTTGCTCCTTACATTTTTCGACTATGTCCTTTTCATAGTTCCTTTCTTCTTCCTTCCTCACCTTAGCATATTAATTTCTTACTGCTTTGAAGTTTTCCTTATTTTCTCGATTTCTATTTCTCTTCCACCTTTTCCATGCTCCATCTCTTTTCTCCTTTGCCCTAGCATACTTTGCGTTAAACCAATCTTTCTTTCCTTCTTCTTTAGGTCTATATTTCGGGACATATTCCCCGACTCCTATTTTGTATATTTCCAAAAATGTGTGTGTGTGTGTGTGTGTGTGTGTGTGTGTGTGCACTTGTATGTTGGATTGCTCATGTGCTTTAATGTGTTGGGTTTGTTTGTGAAGATATATATGTACAATATAGTGCACACACCAGGATTGATGCATATTATTGAGTCAAATGAGTTACAGAATTATTGCTTTTATTCATTTATATACCAATGATAAGTTGATGTTAAATATCTAAGTATATGTATATATTGTTTTATAAAAAGATGTATAAATCATATATAATATTACCAAAGATCAGATATGTTGTTTCATATTTGACACTAATATATATCTTGCATCTCACTCTTCTGTCATTGACCTTATGATATAAGAAATGAAGTGAAAATTCATTACTTACATACATGAATGTGAAAAATGTCTAACATGAATGTACTTAATTCTATTGCAAATATTTCATTATTGTTACTATTGGAGAGTTTAATAGACACAGGATTAACACTATCTATTCAGACACCTGAATATTAAAGCCCTTAGTGGGGAGGGAAAATGTAATAATGCAAGAATGATGCACACCTGGTGAAAAAAAAATTAGCAACTCTCATTGCCATATCTCTATATCATTTTCATGGCCACATCTCTGACAAAGAAAGTATTAAGATTAGTCACTTCTCTCCATCATGTTTATACCATATCCTAATTATTTGTGCGTTCAAATCCAAATCTTGAATGCAGGTGTTCAGCAGACTAGCCCAACAATTGACCGTAAAAGACCAGAGGATCCACAAATTATGGAAAAAAATAAAATTTCAATGCAAGGAAATATATTTTCCCTGTACAATAATCATTGCAAGAACAATTTAAAGCTTATACAGATTCCATATTAGTACAAAAGAATTGTTACTGACTTAAAACTATCCCACAAATACACTAATTATGTATTTAAGCATGGAAAATGGTGGGATTCTTTTCGCAGAGAAAGTATACTTCGTAGCACAGCTGTCAGAGTATGGCCTGGAGAAACAGTATCCCATACAATGTTCCATTAGTGAATGTGACTGGACTACCACTCAAGATTTACAGGGTAGTTACCATCCAGGCAGGCAGTGCAGTGGCCAGTGGGAATGTTGTTCTTTAGCACAATGCCTTGACGCACAGCCTTCCTCAGCCCTTCGATGCTCAGGTAGGCCAAGCTATCAGCACCTGCAGAGGACATGGCACAGTTAACACATACTTATACACACATTCACATTTGCCATCTCAGCGCACCATTATCTGGCTTGATGAGGTCGAAATTAAAGCCTAACATTGAAAAGAAGCACAGAGACCACAGGGAAGGTCTTTATAACAAAACACTTTAAAAAAAATCTCTAAGGTTGGTCAGTCAGACCCAGAACGCTATCATACGCCATTTAAGAGTGTGGAAGAATCATTGCAACTCACACAGAATAATAAGATCAATTCTTACCTACGTAACTGGCAAGTTCCTCAAGCGGCTTCTGGTTGGCCAGGAGCTCTCCCCTTGTGGGAATATTGATGCCCATATAGCAGGGGTGTTTGAGCGGGGGGGAAGCCACGCGGATGTGTACCTGTGCAATGTAGGAGGAGAGAGAGAGGCTATGAATGAACAGCGATGTGACAGGCCGAACTCTAAGGAGTAACCACCGTATTTTCAGCTAAGTACGTAAGAGCCAACTATATTTCAGAGGCTGCGTCAGCAATGAAACGTTTGGTACACAGAACAAAACTTCTCTCTCCTTTCCCAGCACTTTACCCACCTCCTTTGCCCCAGCTTGCCGCAGCAGCTGGATGATGGGGCCCACTGTTGTTCCCCGTACGATGGAGTCATCCACAAGCACCACACGGCGCCCCATCAGGTTCTCGGACAGCACACCAAACTTCTTCGCCACTGCCAATTGTCGTGAGCGCGTGTCGGGCTGAATGAAGCTTCGTCCCACGTAGCGATTCTTGCACAGCACCTCGATGTACGGGATGCCAGACTGCGGCCAGAACATACCACTTGTCTTTGCGTGCGCTATTAAAAATTCTAGTGAGTGTTAAGTTATTGTTATGAGTGAAAAGTAAATATGAACAAAAAGGCTTCATTTTCACGTGACTAATGGCGATGAAAAAAACATCTTTAATCATGCTGGTGATGACAAAAGTAAACGATGTAATCAAAATGTCTTAGTGGTAATAGTTTAATTAGTTATAGGTAAAATCATGTACGATTACTTCAAACAACACAAAACAGTCAAAGCAGGAGAAAAAAAAAGTCATACTTAGGCTTTTGCCAAAAAAAAAAAAAAAAAAAAAAAAAGTGTAAGGTCATAAAGTAAGTCAAAACAAAGATATTGTTTGACGTGAACCACGGAGATAATGAGCAAGTTGTCAATTGATGTTCTGACCTCGAGAGAGAAGCCGAGGGCCGCAGGCGTGGCTGACTCAGGCACAGTAGAGATGATATCTGCATCCACTGGTGATTCGATGGCTAGCTGGCGACCACACCGCTGACGCACGCTGTACACCTGCTGTCCTGCATACAGAGAGAGAGAGAGAGAGAGAGAGAATCTTCATTAACCACAAAAAGCAGATTTAATAAAAAAAAAAAAAAAAAATGCAACTATATGTAAATGAGGTTATGGTCCATACAAAATCATAAGAATAACATCTACAATAATGCACAATGAAGTCAAACAGAACAGAAATATAGAAAGATGAAAATGATAAAATATGAGCATGGTTGCATTTAAAAATTCTAAAAACATCTGCAACAAAAGAGAAAATGCAATTAAAAGAAAAAGAAGAAAAAAACAATATATAAAATGATATAACTAAAAAGATTTTTAGAAAACTAATATCTAATGATACTAAAAAGACAAAGAACAGAAAAAAAACTAACAAAATGAATAATAAAAAAAATAAATAGACCAAGTAAGAACACACACACACACACACACACACACACGTGAAGGAAACGAGATACATGAAGGAAGTACTATCAAGTATCCTGGAAAAACAAGACAGATTAATAAAAGAAAACACTGAACTAAAGAGGAGAATAGAAGAATATGAGAAAGTAAGAGAAATAAACCAAGTGATGAAAGAAGAGATGGAGGAGTTAAAGAAACAAAATTGTTTATTAATGGCTTCATGCAGTGAATATGAGGAATCATTTATAAACCTGGAAGAGAAAATTCAGGATGGGGCAGGCAAAGTAGAAAGTGGAATAGGTGAGACAAAATTGGAAGACTTAAGAAATGCCTGGAGGAAACATCAGGAAGAAGAAAAAAGTCAAAATTTCAAAGGTAGTCAAGAGACAGATACAAGAAAAGACAAAAGAAGTAGTAATACAAGTAATTAAGGAGAAGGAAGATTTGATGAAAGACACAGTGGACAGGAGGAAATGTATCCTATTTTTTGGGCTGAAAGAAAAAAAAAAAAAAAACTAATAAGTTCGTAAGAGAGAGAGAGAGAGAGAGAGAGAGAGAGAGAGAGCTGGCTAGGAGTGTTATAAAATTTGTTCAGGACAGCACACAGGGTTAGAACAAGAGGTGGAGGAAGTGACCGGATTAGGAAAGTTTAGTGAAAGGGGAAAGAGACCAATGAAAGTGCGAATGAGATATCAAGTGGCGGCAGAGGAGATAATGACAAGAACAGACCGGGAAATTAGCTGAAGATACTGAATTTAAAGATATATGGACAAAAAGAGATATGAACCTGGAAGAGAGAGAAAAGGAGACAGGGCAAAGAAATGAATCTAAGGAAAAAACAAGAAAAGGATGGAGTTCGAGAAGAAGAAATTCTACTGGAGAACTATAGATATAAGACTGAAGAAGTGGTATCTTCGGGAAAAAGAAAAGATATTAGGAGAGGCAAGAAAGTAAGAGTTAGAGACTACTTGAAAGAGAAAAGACCGGATGTAATGTGCAAAGTGGAAACAAAACTAAAGGAGGAGGTCGATGTTAACTTTAAGGAAGAGGGATATAAAAGTTGGAGAAGAGACAGAAAAGGAAAAGGGGAAGGATGAGTGCTAATAATAGTTTGTGATAATATATGCGTAGAGGAAGAGCACTATAGAGATAGTATGGCGGAAGTAATGGAAATAACAATCAAGATGAAAGAAGGGATAAGACGGAGAATCATAGTCACGTATGTGCCACTGAAGACAAATAAATACATGGAGAGCAGAAGAACATAAGAAAATGCAAGGAAAGGTGATTAGATGCTTGGATAATATGATAACAAGAGATGGAAAAATACTATTAGTAGGAGACTTTAACTATAAAAAGAGTAAACTGGAGGGAGATGGAAGTAATGGGTAATGCTGGATCGTGGAGTGAGTTGTTACATTTAACTATGGTGAATACACCGGATCAGTGGGTGGAAGAATCAACACAGTACAGAGCTAGAAGAACCATTCACAAATAAGACGGAGCCCCCTCCAAGCACACAATACCTTAGTCCGATGGGAAGAAGTGACCATGTAACACTAGTATTGGAAATGCAGGAAGATGTGATAAGATACAGAGAGGAATAAAAAAAAAAGAGATTAAATTATGCAAAATCGAATTTTGAAAGGTTAAAATTTTTTTGGTGAAATAGATTGGAAGAACAATAAGAACAGAAGGACAATACAGGGGAAATATGAAACATTCCTAAATAAATATAACGAAGGAGTGAAGAAATACATACCTATCTATAAAGTAAAAAAAAGTATACAAGCTTGGTATAATGGCACATGTATAGAAGCTAAGAGGTAAAAAAAATAAATAAATAAAGCTTGGAAAAAACTAAAAAAAAAAAAAAAATGAAAACAACAGAACAGTAAAATGCTGCGAGAAATTAATATATTAGACAAAGGAGAGAGGAAGAAAGAAACTTTTGAGAAAAAATGTGGTGAGAAAAAGTAATGATGAACCTCGCATAACGAACGTTTACACAACGAATTTTCGCCACAACGAATGTTTTGTTCTATTACCCTTAAATCACATAACGAGCACCAAACCCCGCTATAACAACATTTTTACTAGGGAAATTTTGGCCGAGTTTGAAAATGCCGCCGAATCACCACCGCCACCATCCACTGCCGCGTCCGAATTCGACGCGTTCGGATTTTTTTTTTTTATTATTTTATCTTATTTTATCATTATTGTTTTTTACTCATCCTAGGATCCCGTACAACGATTTTTCGCATAATGAACACTTTTTGAAACCTACCCCATTCGTTATGTGGGTTTGCCTGTATATAAACGGTAAGATGTAAAATAAGTAAGCTATAGAAAAATAGTTAAAGGAAGGAAGACATACTAAACAGCAGAGGAAATGAGTGAAATAATGAATGAGAGTTTCCAGACTGTTTTCACTGAAGAAGAGGATTTTATAGAATAAAATAGGACATTGCATTGTCAAGGTTTGCAAGAAATCATAATGCACAAAAAAGAAATTGGAAGACTATTTGAAAATTTGAATGTCAGAAAAGCGATAGGTCCAGATGGTGTGTCAGGCTGGGCACTAAAGGAATGTAAAGATCAATTGTTAGAACCAGTTTGGGAAATGGTTCCAAGCTCATTGGAAGAAGGGATAGCACCACTGAAATGGAAGAGAGCTAACATAATCCCAATATTCAAAGGAGGAAAGTCAACTGAGCCATTAAATTACAGACCGGTATCACTTAAAAGTATTGTGGGGAAGATATGTGAAATTGTATCAAAGAAAAATGGGTTAAATATCTGGAAGAAAAAAACAAGTTATATCAAACAGACAATTCGGGTTCAGGACAGGAAGGTCATGTGTTTCAAATTTATCAAGTTTCTACACAAGAGTAGTGGAAAGACTGGAGAGCAGAGATGGATGGGTGGACACAGTATATCTGGACATAAAAAAAGGCTTATGATATGGTCCATCATAACAGACTACTTTGGAAATTGAAGAACATAGGAGGACTGAGAGGAATAATGTTAGATTGGATAAGGGATTACTTAACAGACAGAGAGATGAGAACTGTGATCAGGGACACATACTCATCCTAGAGTAAAGTATCAAGTGGAGTGCCACAGGGGTCAGTGTTATCCCCTATTATGCCCCAGGTATATGTAATTGACGTACTGTGTGGAGTGACCACAGCTATATCATTTTATTTGCTGATGATGCAAAATTGTTAAAAATAATTAAGACCCGAGAAGACTGTTTGCTACTACAGGAAGATAGACAAAATTTATGAGTGAAGTAAGAAGTGATAGTTAAAATTCAATACCAAGAAATGCTATGTAATGAAATTAGGAAAGAATAAGAGAAGACCAATATGGAACTATTTCATAGGAGAGGAACAAATGATGAAGACTAAGGAAGAAAAAGATCTGGGAGTGGTTATACAAGAAACTCTGAGCCCTGAAAAACACATAAGTAAAATATTTGGAACAACATATAAATTGTTGACTAATATTAGAGTGGCATTTCACTACCTGGACAAGGATATGATGAAAAAAATGATTACGATTATGATATGTCCACAGTTGGAATATGCAGCAGTGGTGTGGTCATCAAGCTTGAAAGAGGATATAAGAAGATTAGAATGGATCCAGAGGATAGCTACAAAGATGGTGCCAGAAATAAAGGACCTGACATATGAAGAAAGGCTAAAGGAAATGGGACTGCCAACCTTACAAAATAGAAAGCAAAGAGGGAGCCTAATAACAATGTATAAAATAGTTAATGGCATTGAAAAGATAGACAAGCAAGATCTGGTGCTGGTAGCAGAAGCTCGAAGGACAAGAGGACATGAAAAAATATTAGGAATAGGCAGTGTGTGAAAATACAATTTTCCACATAGAACGGTGGAAAAGTGGAATGCTTTGAATGATGAAGTTGTTGCAGCACATAATTGTGCATAGCTTTAAAGAAAAGAGAGATAAATGGAGATATGGAGACAGGACACTATATGAGCCCCGCTCGAACCCTGTACAATACAACTAGGTAAATACAACTAGATGAACACACACACACACACACACACACACACACACACACACACACACACTTATAGTACGTCTTTAAGAGTTCGTATATCTATAAACTCAATTTTGATGCCCCGTGCACATCAGATTACACACCATAATATCAATTTCTTGGACAAGTTTATGATAAGAAGTATCCTTCATACCATATATACTTAAATTCTTCTTCTTTGTATTAATTAAAATAGAGCTACATTCTGAACAGGCTTCCTGTAATTTTGGAACCACAACTGCATAACATAATTTAAAGGAGGTTGTTTAACCAGCGCTAACTTTAACTAAATATCATTTCGGGAGTTCTGCTTTTAACACTCCTGAACATACATTTCTGGCCCCTATCCAGTCTATGTTATCAATCTCTTCGATGATTGTAAACACTTTTATTAAGCAGCATTTTAATCGAGAGAGAGAGAGAGAGAGAGAGCGCAACATACCCTCAAACACGGAGTCAGCTCGTGCGAAGTAGACGTACTCGAAGATGCAGAAGGCGGGCGGTGGTCCAAGCAAGATGGTCTCGTGGTCTATGTCGTCTGGGTCCCCGTGAGCATTGCTGTGCGGGGCAGTACTCTTGGGACGGGGTACGATGTCTAGAGAGCGCACACCGTCAGGACTCAACTCCACTATTTCCCCTGGGTACACCTGAGGGAAGGACAGAGAGGGTATGATGGTGTGTGTGTGTGTGTGTGTGTGTGTAATTCACTGTTTTGATCTGCTGCAGTCTCTCTGACAAGACAGCCAGACGCTACCCTACGGAACGAGCTCAGAGCTCATTATTTCCGATCTTGGGATAGGTCTGAGACCAGGCACACACCACACACCGGGACAACAAGGTCACAACTCCTCGATTTACATCCCGTACCTACTCACTGCTAGGTGAACAGGGGCTACACGTGAAAGGAGACACACCCAAATATCTCCACCCGGCCGGGGAATCGAACCCCGGTCATCTGGCTTGTGAAGCCAGCGCTCTAACCACTGAGCTACCGGGCCGTGTGTGTGTGTGTGTGTGTGTGTGTGTGTGCTGAGGAAAGGTTGCGCTGTCATATTTGCTCTAATGCTACTACTATTAATATTAATATTAATAATAATAATAACAACAACAACAACAAAAACAACTAAAACAACAGTAATAATAATAATAATAATAATAATAATAATGATAATAACTAATAATAATAATAATAGTAGTAGTAATAATAATAATAATAATAATAAAAATAACAATAATATTGCTGCACGCGGTGTGTGTGTGTGTGTGTGTGTGTGTGTGTGTGTGTGTGTGTGTGTGTGTGTGTGTGTGTGTGTGTGTGTGTTTTGAGAAAAGGTTGCGCTATGTTTAACATAACATATAACATAAATAATAGGATAACAAAGGGCCACCAGGGCCCATCTAGGTTATCCTGTATCAGTCGCACAGCGACCTCGTCATCAGTACTTAAAGATACACTTACAAGTACACAATACATTATATACTAATTCTAAATATTTGGCCC
>NC_059302.1:10755924-10778424 GCF_017591435.1 Portunus trituberculatus | reverse complement strand
CGATGCCTGCACTCTCCTGGCCTCTGTGGGTAGGCAGTACTGGGTTTAGTAAGTATTATAGTGGTGGTGGTGGTGGTATTATTATTATCATTACTATTATTATTATTATTATTGTTATCAGTAGTAGTAGTAGTAGTAGTAGTAGTAGAAATAGTATCAGTAGTAGTAGAATTATTAGTAGTATTAGAGTATTATTATTATTATTATTATTATTATTAGTAGTAGTAGTAGTAGTAGTAGTAGTAGTAGTAGTGGTGGTGATGGTGAAGGTAATAGCAGTATTAATAATAAAATTAATAATAAAACTGGCGCTCTCTCTCTCTCTCTCTCTCTCTCAAAAAGAATGTTCTAGTCAAGGAAGTGTGTGTGTGTGTGTGTGTGTGTGTGTGTGTTTTCACTGTTTGATTTGCTACAGTCTCTGACGAGACAGCCAGACGTTACCCTACGGAACGAGCTCAGAGCTCATTATTTCCGATCTTCGGATAGGCCTGAGACCAGGCACACACCATACACCGGGGCAACAAGGTCACAACTCTTCGATTTACATCCCGTACCTACTCACTGCTAGGTGAACAGGGGCTACACGTGAAAGGGGAGACACCCAAATATCTCCACCCGGCCGGGGAATCGAACCTCGGTCCTCTGGCTTGTGAAGCCAGCGCTCTAACCACTGAGCTACCGGGCGTGTGTGTGTGTGTGTGTGTCCGTCCCACCTGTGCTGTAGAGCCACCAATCCGAGGTAGATCATCCTGGCAACGTTCACCATGCCGTCTGGGGTGCTGCGGGCCAGCATACATCCGATTACCCCGCACGCCTCACGCAGCTCCGCTGTCGTGGGGTCGTTCACGCCTGCTTCTCCCTCTGCGTCTTTGCTGCTGGCTGCCATCACTCCCTGCGTCTCCTCTACGCCCGCGACGTCGCTTTCTACTGTGGGTGAGTGCCGCTGTTGTCACAGTGGGGTGGAGAGATGCCGCCCCGCCACACCCCTCACCAATCCCTAGTCAGTCAGTCAGTCAGTCACGGGGTGGAAAGCCTCACGATCGAAACACCAACACACCACCTCAACCTTCAGCGCCGCGCGCAACACTGAGTTGCCCCAGCACCACAAGGGCCAGTAGGCCAGCAGAGGCAAGGTCCAGTTGGGCTGTGCCGAGGTGCCCACTCCCCTCCACGCTCCTGTCCCCCACTCCCGCTGTCTGACGATCCGAGTCACACACTTCGGCCTACAAACCAAACAATGCATATAATTTCATATTTAGCGAGCCAGCCCGCCGTAGGTCAGGCTGGCACATGATTTAGGGAATATGAACCAAGTAAACAGTCCTGACTACCGTCCTCCACTATGACCTACGTCAACACAACTGATGTACGTGGACTACTTTCACTAGTAAATATTCTGCTCCCTACGACTGGCACTTGTCGTTGTACTTATTTGTGCAGTAAATTGAGTACGTGGAGAAATAGGCAGTTACTGTGCGCCAGCTTTCTCCTTATCATCTGAGTAAGTTATCAATAGCAGTGATCCCTGGGATCCTTTAACGCGAGCCTAACATAGTACCCGCGGTAGGGTGGTATATAACAGCGAGGTCCAAACTCTCGCCCACCCCGGCACATTAGGCGCCACACTCTGAGGGACGGAGTACACTCGCGTCCCAAGTTGAACAGTCGTCAGTAAACCTGCAATGATATGAGGAGTCGCGATGAGGCGTAGGCGACTGTGGCGTCAAGGACAGTCAGTGGCGGCGGGGATACGCCAGCGCCAGCGTGGCCACTTTCCAGCTGGGCAGCACAGCACCATTATTGTACTTGTTCCTTACTTGCACTTCCTTCCCTCTATCACCGCACTCACAGCCCCATCATGGTAGTCTTTCAGCAGAATACGTTGCTCACTCACATCGAGGGCTGTTGCTAGAGTTCCTTTATACTAATGTGAGGTTAACATTTCAATAATAATAATAATAATAATAATAATGATAATAATAATAATTATTATCATTATTATTATCATTGTTATTATTAATATCATTATTATTAACAACTAACAACACGAGGATTAAAACACTCAGAATAAAAAGAAAAAGAAAAGCCGATGAGATAGTTAAAAAGTGTCGCGGTGAGACAGGTGTATTTCATAAACAGGTAATTTTCTTCTTTTTAAGTCTCTGGCATTCGTGCAGCCTGCAGAGAGGGCTGGTATTCAATACACCCATGGGTTCCTGCTGCCCAGAAGTGATCGTTATCCCGCGTTTAGTATTGACAAGTCGTCTCATTTACTGCTTGAGTGCTGACACAGTGCTTGAGCTGCTCCCAGTCTGGTCACGTGTTTGCATCACTCACCCATTGCACCAATAGTCACGTGCCTGCATATCCCAATTGGTGGGACAAGGGTGGGGAGGTTGTCTGGTCGCCCAAGTAGACACCCCCCATCCTCCAGTCCTGCCTTTCGGCGCGACCTTGAGGCCTCCCCTAGATACTCACCCAAGGTCTGGGCTGCCCGGTGGCCTGCCGCTGGTGTTGCTATATACTACACATAACTTTTTTTTTTTTTCTGGGTTCTCCAGGGGGCCTGTGTTGAGGCATCGGGGCAGCAGGTCAGGTGGCGACAAGTGGCAAGGGTCATTACAGTAATCCACCGTTAATAACGTATTACCTTTCTCTAAATAAACGAGGACTCCTGTCTCAGAGACGCCCAGGCAACACGTGAACTAGGTTGGCAAGCCTCAAGCAGGATAAAATCATGACAAGGGAAGAATAAAGATATGAATAGAATGAATGTGAGACGTGACTCTCGTGATGCTGCACAGGTGACGATACTGATCCCACCAGGGTTACATGCTGCTCCCGCTATTGGATTAACTGCTCCAGAAATGAAGGTGTGGCAACTGTCCGTGGACTGAGCCTGGCGACAATGTGGCTTGCCGGCTGGCGGCTGCTACCACACCACCAACGACACGCCCTCCGCCCGCCTCACCAGTCTCCAGCAGATCGCGTCTGGTTCATACCCAGCCTGCCTGTCCCCTCTTCATCATGGCTGGTAAGTGTGACCTAGTGTGACCTGTACTCATTACATCATATTTTTACCTTCTCATTTTTATCTCTTAAATTCAACAAGCTATGGACTATAGTGAAATTATCATGTATACTTTATTATTTTTTTTTTTTGCATGATTCTTTTAAAACTTAATAGGGATTCTGAATTATCCTTAGCATTAGAACATAACTAATCATCTCCATGGTCTTTAAAAAGTTATAACAACAGGATAAGCTTTAAGAATATACGTAGATCTACTACGATTACGAACTAACAATGATTCTGACTGTATTCTCAACCCTAACGACCACTTAGCCCTCGTTAAGCCTATCAGTAGCTATTCACACATTGCCAGTAGGCCTTATGGTTATTATAGTTACTTGGGTGTAATTTTCGGTAAAATGAAGGTGATTTACAATATTATTTTGATCAAATGTGTTCTTTTTTTTATCGCAACATTTCATTGATGCATGGTTTAACTTTGTGATTGTTGCCTCATGAATTCTTTGTTGGAGATTTTTATATGTTCCTTATTACTAAACTTGATCCATCCATGCAGTTAGTAGCCGTTACCTCACGTAATTCACACTTGTTATTAGATATCATTACAATGATATCTTCAGGCATGATTCAGGTGATTCACAATAGTTTAGATCAACAGTGCTAAATTGTGCTATTTAATTTAGATTTGTCTATCTTTTCCTATTACTAGACTCGACTAAATGTATGTGCTAAGTGGAGATTAGGGCCCGTATTCTGAAACGCTTAAATATAGTAATATAGTATCATCACGACTAATTTCAAAGATCAAAGAGATGATAAGCTGGGTTCTGAAGATTATTTCTCTTGTTATAGTGCAGCAATTTTGATAATCTGCCACTAGAACCATAAGAAAACGCCCTTAATAATTCGTGTCACGTGATATCCAGGTTCGGTAAAACTACAGAACCATTGCTCCCCCTTTCCTCTCCCCTCCCCCTTCTCCCCCCAACAAGCATAGGGGACTGTGGGGAATCGGGGGTTTTAGGGGGGGAGCCAAAAGAGGCGAGATATGGCGATCCAAAAAATCTAAGGACAAAAACCTAACCTAACGTAACTATATAACCTAACCCCCCTACAACACTAACCTAACCCTAACATAAACCTAACCTAACGTAACCTAACCTAGCCAGGGGGGGGGCGCAGCACCCCCGACCACCCCTACAACACTAACCTAACCCTAACATAAACCTAACCTAATGTGACCTAACCTAACCGGGGGAGACTGCGCCCTCCCGGACCCCCCCTCCAACACTAACCTAACCCTAACATAAACCTAACCTACCGTATCCTTGCTTTGGGGCAGCTTCCCTCCCCCCCCACACCGGTTCTCTTATAGCTTCACACAATATGCCCTGCCTCTACCAATACCCCTCCTCACAATACCTTAACGAAAGGATGAAGGTCCCTGCTGGTCCTCTTCTTGATTGTACACCGACTTGCATCGCAGGAGCGATGATTTCCCAGTAAGCAAATTCGCAACCTTTACAACTAATGCCACTGGTGGCCATGGCTGAACTGCCCACACAGATGTCTCTGTGCACCTGTCTGCCCAGCTGTGCCCCGCCTACGAATACATATAGCAAATTCCCATTGGCGCAGCTCGTGGTGTTAAGAGGTGGTGGCACGTCATTGGACAAAAGAACTATAGACACAATAAGAATCCTATTCAGCAGTTACCCACAAACCCCAGCTAGAAACAAATGCAAGTCAGTGTACTGCTCATTTCCGTGTGTGATGGAGCTCCGTGGCTCGCCGCAGCTAGCTGGACTTAGAGAAAGGCTTGTGTACGACACACTAAGGCCGAGCACTCACCAAAACTCTCACTGACGGTAAACACGTTACATTTACTGCACTGTGCTATACGTATTATACAGATCGGCGTGGAGCAGTGATTCTAGAGAAGAACCACCACGACAAATAAAATTGCCTGCGCCACTAATGGATGAAAGCCCTTTAAGTAGACCTACAGGCGCTATAGGCCATAACATAAGAAAATAAAGAAAAATAAAGAAAAATACATAGGTAGAGCTTTTTGGGATATAGTGGCAGTAGAGCATGGAAGTTTCAGAATACGGGGGTAATTACAAGTATATCTTGTGTTACCTGACGTGTTCCCCACAGCAGAGCCCAAGCCAGGAGCGTTGATCATCGAGGGCAAGACGAAGGCGGTGCACGAAGTGGAGGGTGACCCGCGGCACGTCCTGGTGGTGAACAAGGACCGCATCACTGCAGGGGACGGCGTCAAGGCTCACGACCTTCAAGGCAAAGCAGAGATTTCCAACGCCACCAACGCCAAGGTGTTCAAGTTCCTCAATGAAGCAGGTGAGAGAGAGAGAGAGAGAGAGAGAGAGAGAGAGAGAGAGAGAGAGAGAGAGAGCGAGCGAGAGAGAGAGAGAATGAGAATGAGAATGAATTACTGAATTAATTTCGTCCCCTTTTGTTAGGTGAAGCTATTCTAGTAATCGCATACCTCATGCTTACAAAATACGCTTTGTTAACCTAGTTTAGAATTATTTGCTGAAGAATGTTGTGTATGATAGTATGTGG
Source organism: Portunus trituberculatus (assembly GCF_017591435.1). Taxonomy (NCBI): domain Eukaryota; kingdom Metazoa; phylum Arthropoda; class Malacostraca; order Decapoda; family Portunidae; genus Portunus; species Portunus trituberculatus. The sequence continues at coordinate 10,772,804 of NC_059302.1, read as the reverse complement.
CAGTTCATGCGAAAATATGTAAATGAATAATGTATGAAACTATACCGAGGACGTCATGTCTCTCGGGGTGATACTGATACCATCAGTACGAGACAGAGTCACTGGGACATTTGGATTTCCGCAGCATGCCTTGCCCTGTATTCATTTAGTGATCAACCTGAAGGAAGGATAAGCTTCTGGGTGAGCTGTACTCAGACTATCCCACTCCGGATTCGAACTGTGGCTTGATACTCGTAGCTAAGCGTGTTGGTGATCATTGCTTGATATGCCTACAACTTCTTACAAATGTCATATCTATAAAAACTGGAATTAAACCACATTTTGATTGTTAAGAACAATCATACTTGTTACATTAATTTGGACCACTCGAGACATCTTTATTAAAAAAAAAAAAAAAAAAAAAAGATCAGGTCTGACTCACTCTACCGCTGTCTACTGCCAATACTGTCTTGTAAAGGGTAAACTCCACACTTGCACTGAACCATTATATGAAACTTGAGGACACCCCGTTGTACGTAATCAAACCGTTAGTCTTACAGCGCTTACAGAACGCGACTCTGTGTAGTTTAGGAGTGATTGCATTTAGTATTAAACGCTCAGTAGTGCTTACCATATTTGCGGGTGAACACGCTTGGCTGGAGGGGATAGGTTGAGGGTTCTCGTAACGTACGTTGATGACAGAATAAAAGGAGCAGCCATGAAAACAAAGGGATAACGAGAACAGTGATGTGGTTAAAGGAACAAAGAATAACAGCATGGAGGGCAGTAAAAATAAATAAAGAAAAAAAAAAACTAGGTAAAATAACAATAGATGAGGAGATCAGAAGAGCATGATAGGAATAGTAACGATAACAGTGAATTATAAAAAGGAGAATAGTAAGATGTTGCAAAAACGGCAAAATTTAGTAAAATATCATGAAAACCATATAATAAAGGATAACATGAGCAATAATGGAATTAAACTATTTCAGTCACCAAACTATCATAAATCATGCGGCATAATAGAGGAGCATCAGACCTTTAATACATTTCTCAGTTATCAATAACTTCGTAAGTTAAATAGAGCTATCATGTTCCCTCCCTCTGTTATCAATGGTTTATATATAGAAGCCTGTTGGTATAAGATAAAAGTACTCCTACCTTGGTCTTTCTTAGTTATCAATAGTTACATTATAAACTAAAGTCTCTACATCAATATGCTTCCACGTTCCCTATCCACTAATTAAGTAGCGGTGAGATTGGTTGACAGATTTATTTTAAGCGCCAATGATAGCATATTATAACACTTGTTTGTTGATGATTGAACAGTAATGTATGTAAGTGATAGAATAATAATGTAAGGACTGAAATGCTGAAACTATCTCCTCACTCTTTGCTAGCTGGCTGGGGTCTTAGGTGAATGTGTGCAAATACTTTGTTAGATGTCCTCGTCAAACTTAAAAACGATCACCACCACCTGAGAGAGAGAGAGAGAGAGAGAGAGAGAGAGAGAGAGAGAGAAAAAAAATTAATAGCTAACTCATCGACTGATTCACTCACTCTGGTTCACTCACTGACTCACTCTGGTTCACTCAATAACTCACTGGCTCTCTCACTGACTCACCGATTTACGTGTCTATTCATTGACTCATTTATCCATCCACTCAGTCACTTGTCTATTCATTTACTAACTCACTGTCGCTGACCTACTCAATCATTGACGTTGATTCATTGACTGACTAACTGACTCACTCACTGATGGTTTCCGTATTATGTTTAGGGCTAGGGGCTAGGACGGTGCCTCCTGACAGAGGAATCAGAGGACTTCGGTTTTGGAATTTGGGAACCGTTACCCCGAGTGGATGCCCCTTCCTAACCTCGGACCGTGGCCAGGATTCGAAACCGTGTACTTGAAAACCGTGTGGTCCACAAAGCGCGCGCGGTCCCATTGCACCACGGTGGCCCCACTGATGCTGACTTACTCACTGATACTGACTCTCGCTCATTCCGCACACTAACGCTGACTTGCTGACTTGTTCATTCGCTCACTGATTCTGACTGACACTGACTCGCACACTGGAAGTGACACACACTCACTGACGCTGACTCATTAAGCGGCTCACTGATTCACATACTGTCTCACTCGCTCATGGCTTGGTCTCTGCAGGCATCAAGACTTCGTGGGTGAGGATGAGCGGCAAGCAGAATTATGTGGCCCGCAAATGCCACATGATCCCTCTGGAGTGGGTGACGCGCAGGGTGGCCACGGGCTCCTTCCTGCGGCGCCACGCGGGTGTCACCGAGGGGTATACCTTCACACCGCCCAAGCTGGAGACATTCTTCAAGGTATGGGTCACTGGGATGCTTCTCTCTTCCTCGCATGGTTGCATTCTTCAAGGTTTATTGAGTTACTTTTATCACTCATTGCTATTTTCAAAGGCTACAGATATGTTTTGTCAGATTCACAAGAGCGTTTTTCCTGTTCATAATGTATGGGGTTTTTTTTAATATATCACTAAAACCTTAAGACCGCTTCAATAGTTCGTGTAACTTAACAAAAACATTTTGTATTTAGTGGAGGTACGGTGCGGAAGTGTTGCGGAATACTATGTATGGTCCTTCGATTTTCTATTCCATTTATTTACATTCTTCAAGGTGTTCTTAGATGTTTCTGTCTTACACTTAATGCTGCTCTCTTTAAGGTAGTACTAATTACTGAGGTGATTCTCTCTAAGACTTACGGTCAAATTATGAATATAATACTTTATTAATTTGTTATTGTCATTATTGTTCTATTTTTATTTATTTCGTTTTCATCATATTTGCAATTTTTATTTAATTCGTTATTGTCGGTCTCCTTATCGAAACTCGAATATGAATGCAAATTTATCTCATACTTTAAGTCTTTAAAATCGTAAATGTAGTTGTAATGACAAATATAAAACTTAGATGTATATTTAGATGGAGAGATAGATAAATAGATGAATAGATGAACGGATAGATAGATAGATAGATATTCAAGGACTGAATTGACTAATAAATAACGAAAAAAATAGAAATCAAACACCATTCAAAGGACAGAAACATCCACTGTCTGCACCCGCAACTTAACTCCTAAAAGAATCTAATAGCAACACTCTTCCTTTCAAACAGGACGACGCCAACCACGACCCGCAGTGGAGCGAGGAGCAAGTGCTGGAGAACAAGCTGAAGGTCGGGGAGCGGGTGATCGGACGCCTTGAGTACGACATTATGGCCCGCACCACTGTGGCTGTCTTCGAGGTGCTGGAGCGAGCCTGGGCCGCCCTCGACTGTGCCTTGATCGACATGAAGATTGAGTTCGGGGTGGATGCTGAGACCGGTGAGTGTTTTGGGATTATGTAATAGAAATTAACAGAGAAAAAAGGTAACCTGATAAAAATTAACAAGAAACAAATAACTAGAAAGTAACAAGAGTAACAGAGTAACACAAAATATTGAATGCTTTCGTTTCTATTCTATAACTAACCTAACTGAAATGATTGGTACTTTTTTCCTTACTGAAATAACTAGTTATTTTTTTCTAGCAAGAATATTCTCTTCTTTCCGTTACTTTTTTTCTGATACTATGTTTCCGAACTCCGTGTTTTGAGGCGGATGGCTTGGAAGAACGTGGGCTTAAATTTTAAAGGTTTCACCAGCATCGACAGGCGTGCTATTTAGAAAAGCTTTAGTGTTATGAAGATCTTGTATATTGATCCCAGTAGGTTTATATATGAATGTTAAATGCGGAGGCCTGCGAGTGTTTAGGATGTTTGGCTGGTGGATGGATAGATCGATGGACTGGTTGATTGGTGGGCAGATGAATAGATGGGTAAATTGAGAGTTAGCAACTAGATTTACTTAGTGTTTGGGGGTGGTTGGCGTATGCATGGATGAATATAATGATACATAAGTGGTAAGATATAGATAAATTAAGAGCTGTATAGATAGGTGAGAGGTATACAGCACAGATTAATTTAGTTTGAGTGACTCGTAGCCAGATGATGGAAAATTCGGAAGGTTCATAAGCGTGGGCACGAGAGCAAGTTAAGTCGTTGCGCACATAGACGTAACGCCCAGCTTTGGAATAAAAATGAGAATATAAGAAAGCAGGAAGAAACAGAGAAGGGGTTACTGTCAGCTACCTCAGACATCTATGTTTCAGTGAGGAAAAAATAATGAGGTTTAGTAGGTGGTGATCTACAGATTGAGAGGTAAGTAGGCAAATAAAGATGAAATGATTGTTTAGGGATTGGTTGGTTGACAGATGGAAGGATAGATGTATTGTTAGACTGATAGGTAAGTCGATACGTAAATTGAAAGAGTGATTGACTGTTTTGGAAATTATTGTTGATATATAGGTAAATGTATTACAAGTAAATAGATAGATGGATAGATGAATAGATAGATTTTTTTTAATAGATACATAGTTATGAAGGAATTATAAAATTAACTGATTGCTTGCTGCTTTGCTTAATTGATTAAAGTTAATGCAATACCGAGATCATACAGCATCTAAAATGAATGACAAAAAGAAAAGACAATTTGTACAAGAACAAAAAAAAAAAGTATGGATAGGAGGAAATTGCGAATGAAATGAAAGAGGAAGAGGACTAGAATAAGAGAAAAGAGAGGGGGAGAGAGAGAAGTGGGAGAAAAAGAGGTGGGAGGGAAGGACGAGCGGGAGAGAGAGAAAGAGAAAGAGAAGAGGAATGTGAGACGGATTATGAGAAGGAAACGGTAGATGTGAAGAGGCTTAGGAGGGGAGAGACGAGAAGAGGAGGGAAGGAAGTGAGGGAGAATAGGGAAAGAGAGTGAGAGAGAAAGGGAAAGCCAGAAGAGATAAAAGTGGTATAGGAAATCAATATTTATTAGACTCTACCAGTATTGCGTGCATATTGTTGCGTTCGTTCGTTATTTCAGTGCGATATGAAGTAATAACAGCACGAAGAGAAATGCATGAAATCCCTATAAACCTCTATAAGGAAGAAGGGAATGAAGAAAATAGATTTTTCAGTTTCTAACCAATACATTGTTTGGAGGTGGCTGCTAAAAAAGGAGACGTGTTTCAGTAGTAGTGATCAAGGAAAGGTGCACCAAATAGGACTAGTGAAAGGGTTAAACGTCAGGCGCAAAAGTTAAGAGATTGTAAAAGTATATTTTCTAACCAAACTCCTTACGTATTCCTCCTTAGTAATATTAGCATTATTACCAGGAGCATTATTAGCAGAAGCAGCAGCAGTAGCAGCAGCAGCAGTAGTAGTAGTAGTAGTAGTAGTAGTAGTAGTAGTAGTAGTAGTAGTAGTGGTAGTAGTAGTGGTGGTAGTAGTAGTAGTAGTAGTGGTGGTGGTAGTAGTAAAAGTGGTGGTGGTAGTAGTGGTGGTGGTAGTGGTGAAAGTGAAAAGTGGTAGGTGGTGGTGGTGGTGGTGGTGGTGGTGGTGTGCAGTGGTGGTGGTGGTGGTGGTGGTGGTGGGTGGTGGTGGGTGATTGGTGGTGGTGGTGGTGGTGGTGGTGGTGGTGTGGTGGTGAGTGGTGGTGGTGGTGGTGGTGGTGGTGGTGGTGGTGGTGTGGTGGTGGTGGTGGTGGTGGTGGTGGTGGTGGAGTGGTGGTGGTGGTGGTGGTGGTGGTGGTGGTGGTGGTGGTGGTGGTGGTGGTGAGTGGTGGTGGTGGTGGTGGTGGTGGTGGTGGTGGTGGTGGTGGTGGTGGTGGTGGTGGTGGTGGTGGTGGTGGTGGTGGTGGTGGTGGTGGTGGTGGTGGTGGTGGTGGTGGTGGTGGTGGTGGTGGTGGTGGTGGTGGTGGTGGTGGTGGTGGTGGTGGTGGTGGTGGTGGTGGTGGTGGTGGTGGTGGTGGTGGTGGTGGTGGTGGTGGTGGTGGTGGTGGTGGTGGTGGTGGTGGTGGTGGTGGTGGTGGTGGTGGTGTGGTGGTGGTGGTGGTGGTGGTGTGGTGGTGGTGGTGGTGGTGGTGGTGGTGAGTGGTAGTGGTAGTGGTGGTGGTGGTGGCAGTGGTGGTGGTAGTAGTAGTAGTAGTAGTAGTAGTAGTAGTAGTAGTAGTAGTAGTAGTAGTAAAAGTAGTAGTAGTAGTAGTAGTAGTAGTAGTAGTAGTAGTACAAATGGGAGGAGAAACTTAGTCTGGAAAGGACTAACAGAAGAAGAAACAACCATGTGGGTGAACAACACTTACATAGAATTAGCTGGGTGGTCTACATGTCATCTGTTCGATCCACCAAAGTGTGCAGCCACCAACAAAATTGTACAAGAGATGGTCATCCTCCTCAACAATTACTTACAAGAGTCACCCCTCGCACCGTATGCGATGAAATTATTCTTCACACTGCCAAAACTCTTCTTTCAAAAGACACATAGGAATGCGAAGGTGGCGGAAAACGTGAAAGCCGTCGCAAGAAGAGTGGGTCTATGGCAGAACAACCAACTGGATGAGCTCCTGGAGGAAGCCCGAGCCATCCAGAAGAGGCTGCCAAGACCATCAGGAAACCAACAAAGGCAGGAAGACAAAGCCCGTAATTTCGCTGGCAATATGCGGCAAGGACAGGTGTCCAAGGCTCTGCGGGCACTTAATGAACAGCAGTCAGGTGGTGTGTTGCCCCTCACCAGGGAAACCATCCACCTGCTGAAGGAAAACATCCTCCCCAGTGACGAAGAGGGCCTCAGGATGCAGGGGCCTTTCCGCAAGCCCAATGATGTCATCTACGAGGTGATAACTGGAGAGATGATCTGGAAGAAGTCTCCAGACACACGGCAGTGCTGGTCCCTCAGGACTAGACGCTAGAGGGTGGCGTCGCCTGTTGAGCGGCGCACTCTGTGGCAGTGCCGCTAACGACCTATGCGGCGCCCTGGCAGCACTGGCGAGGAAGCTTGCCACCACAAATTGTCACCACGTCGAGGCTCTCACCGCATGCCGATTAATCCCGCTGGACAAAAAGCCGGGATGCAGACCAATTGGCATCGGCGAGGTGATAAGACGCATCGTGGGTAAATGCGTCATGACGGTGGTCAAGGACGACGTGAGGAGGGCAGCGGGGAACCTGCAAGTGTGTGCAGGACAGCAGGCAGGAGGGGAAGCCGCCATCCACGCTATGAGGGAAATATTCAGTGAAGACAATTGTGAAGCGGTGTTATTAGTGGACGCCAAAAACGCTTTCAACACTATTAACAGAAAAACAATGCTTCATAACATTCGAGTAAAATGTCCCTCTCTGGCACACTATGTAGAAAACACATATAGTGACCCCTCGGATTTGTACATATGTAGTAATAGTGGTAATAGTGTTAAGGTGTTAAAGTCCATGGAAGGGACAACACAAGGTGACCCAGTGGCCATGGCGATGTACGCCCTCGGACTTTCAGTGCTGCAACAAGTTATCTCATATGAGAAAACGAGTGTGAAGCAAGTGGCGTACGCGGATGACCTGTCAGGGGCCGGCAAAATAACAGACTTGAAAAATGGTGGGGCTTAGTGAACGATAATGGTCCCATCATAGGGTACACACCCAGTGCCGCTAAGTCCGTCCTTATTGTAAAGCCTGAACACTATGACAGTGCAGTGGATAGCTTCAGTGGCAGTGGAGTTATAATAACAAAGGATGGACAGCGGCATTTGGGTGCTGTCATCGGAACAGAGGAGTTCAAGAAGGAGTACATAGGAGAGAAGGTGAAGGAGTGGATACATGAGGTGGAGGTCCTGTCTGACATGGCCAGGACTGAGCCTCATGCAGCCTACTCCGCCTACACCCACGGCTTGCAGCATCGATGGAGATTCGCCATGCGCACCATCCCAGGCATCAGCCCTCTCCTTGCACCACTGGAGGTCTCGATAAGGAACACCTTCATCCCAGCGTTACTGAGATCCCACACCATCGGAGATGGGGAGAGGGCGCTGCTCGAACTTCCACCAAGACTGGGCGGGATGGGAATCACCTCCCCTAAGAAGTTAGCGACTGTGGAGAACCTCAACTCCCTCAAGCTCACCAGGTCCCTCACAGAGAAGATCATTGCTCAGGACGCACATGGTGAAATAGCCCAAAGTGCAGTCACTGAGCAAAGACGAATTATATCTAGAGACAGGCAACAACATCAACGAAACTGTCTCGAAGACCTGATAAACATCCTGCCTGCAACCACAGTGAGAAAAATCCTCACTGCACAGGAAACAGGAGCCTCTAACTGGCTAACGTCACTGCCCATTGGAGCGAAGGGCTTCAGCCTCAACAAACAAGAATTTGTCGACGCCATTGCTCTGAGGTACGGCTGGCCGGTGGAAGGACTCCCCAGTACCTGTGTGTGTAGTTCCCCCAATGACGTCAACCACACCATGACGTGCAAAAAGGGGGGATTCGTATGTATCAGGCACGATGAGGTGAGAGATCTGACCGCCAGCATGCTCAGGGAGGTGTGCCACGATGTCTCCACTGAACCGACCCTCCTACCGCTAGACGGCGAGCACCTGCGCTACAGAACAGCCAACACCACCAACGAGGCTCGAGTCGACGTCAGCGCACGAGGGTTCTGGACAAGGGACAGAAAGCATTCATGGACATACGGATCTTTGACCCGATGGCCGCCTGTCACCACGAACTCTCCTGGAGGCCGCCCACCGCAAGAATGAGCAGGAGAAGATCCGAGCGTATGGGAGAGAATCCAACACGTTGACCAGGGCAGCTTCACACCTCTGGTCTTCACCACATCTGGCGGGATGGGCTCCAAGGCTCAGTGCTTCTACTCAAGACTAGCCGACCTAATGGCAGAAAAGAAGCACCAGCCAAGGAGCCATGTCGTCGCATGGATGAGGTGCCGTCTTTCATTCTCCTCCTCAGATCAGCCCTCCTGTGTCTCAGGGGGACAAGGCATTCCACTCCCATACCTGCAGATTTAAGTGGCCTTGACTGCGAGGCTACAGTGGTGGAGAGTGGCATAAGAGTAGATAGAGTAGAGGTAGAGTGAATTTATAGCTAACAACTAATGTTTATATTATAGAGTATTAGATATGGTTGGATGCCACAGTCATTAGCGAGAGTTGGGGCTAATGACCTCCAAGTAGTGGAGCCCCTAATTGACGCATCAATAAACATGGGGTGGAGGTAGTAGTAGTAGTAGTAGTAGTAGTAGTAGTAGTAGTAGTAGTAGTAGTAGTAGTAGTAGTAGTAGTAGTAGTAGTAGTAGTAGTAGTAGTAGTAGTAGTAGTAGTAGTAGTAGTAGTAGCAGTAGTAGCAGTAGCAGCAGTAGTAGTAGTAGTAGCAGTAGTAGCAGCAGCAGCAGCAGCAGCAGCAGTAGTAGTAGCAGCAGCAGCAGTAGCAGTAGTAGCAGCAGCAGCAGCAGCAGCAGCAGCAGTAGCAGTAGTAGTAGCAGTAGTAGTAGTAGCAGCAGCAGCAGTAGCAGCAGTAGCAGCAGCAGTAGTAGCAGCAGTAGTAGTAGTAGTAGCAGCAGTAGCAGCAGCAGCAGTAGTAGCAGCAGTAGTAGTAGTAGCAGTAGCAGGTAGCAGCAGCAGCAGCAGTAGTAAAAGTAGTAGTAGTAGTAGTAGCAGTAGCAGCAGCAGTAGCAGCAGTAGTAGTAGTAGTAGTAGTAGTAGTAGTAGTAAAAGAAGTAGTAGTAGTAGTAAAAGTAGTAGTAGTAGTAAAAGTAGTAGTAGTAGTAATAGTAAAAGTAGTAGTAGTAGTAGTAGTAATTGTAGTAGTAGTAGTAGACAAGCAGTAAAAGTAGTAGTGGCGGCAGCAGCAGCAACAATAGTAGTAGTAGTAGTAGTAGTAGTTGTTGGTGTTGGTGGTGTTGTTTATGGCTACTGTATATTTTTATTATCTTTTTCGATTATCAAGGTCTGGTCATCATGTGGATTAGGGCAAAAACAACTAATGCCTTCTAATAGGTATTTAAGTTTTAGTGTTTTGGGAACCGTTACCCCGAGTGAATACCCTTCCTGACTTCGCGTTAAGAATCCTCGTCATTACTGCCCCATGGTTAAACCCCGCACCATCCTTTATATCTTCCTTTGTGATACGCCATATGGACCTGGCTGTTGCGGCGCCTTACTTCAATCACTCACTCTCTGATATAGTATTCCCTACCATTATTTTGTATTAGTATTTCACAGTATCATACAAAAATACAAAAATACGTCAAGATTTTATGCACCAAAAAAATGCATCGAAAATATATTAATCTGATTATGGTTCTCATAGCAATCCCTCCTCAGCTTACTGTCATTGGCCTTTTTACCCCGACCCTTAAGTAAGCCTGGCCTTTCTACCCCGACCCTTAGTAAGCCCCAGATGTAATTTTACTATATAGGGACTGACTAATAGATTAATAAGATAAGTGAACGAGTGATTGACCGATATAGATGCGGCAATATAATGAAGTGTTTATTGATAGAGAATGATTGGATTATTTACTATTATTTTATTATTATTATTATTATTATTATTACTACTATTATCATTATCATAATTATTATTATTATCATTATTTGTTTATCATTGATCACCACCACCATCGCCATTTCTTATCTATCTCCCCAACAGAGGAAATTTTGGTGTCCGACACGATTGATTCCGATTCGTGGAGACTCTGGCCGGCAGGTGACAAGAGGCTCATGAAGGACAAACAGGTGAGTGTCAAGAAGAGGAAGAGGAAAGATAGAGAACATATATTAAGGTCAGCAGTAAATCCCTATATAAGTGACTTGCTCAATCATTCAGCTTAAAAAGAATTATTCCCCCCCTCTAGTTGTTTGTCTTATAGGAATTTCATAAAGGAAACGCGAGTGGTGACGGAGAAATCTAGGAAAGGAAGGTGAATAGTAAAGCTTAAAGATAGCATATAAGTAATTATGTAAATAACCACATAAAAAAAAAAATGAATATTAAGATCAAGGGGTAAAGTTTCTTGACTTGTTCATTCATCAGTATAAAAGAAGGTAGCTGTTCACTGTATTATCATCATCCTAGTATTTCATTGCATAACACAAATATGAAAAAATAAACCAAGTGCTTATTATACCACCACCACGACCATCACCACCGCTACTACTACTACTTCCACCATTACTACTACTACTACTACCACCACCTTTACTACTACTACCATTACTACTACTACTACTACCATTACTACTACTACTACCATTACTACTACTACTACCATTACTACTACTACTACCATTACTACTACTACTACTAATACTACCACCACCACCACCACCTACATCTCCAACTGTTAATACTAACGATGCTCAATATTCTAGGTGTACCGCAACATGGGCACCGTGACGGAGGAGGGGCTGAGTCAGGTCAAGAGGAACTTCCAGTGGGTGGCGGACAAGCTGGACGCCTTCATGCCGGAATCCCGTGGCCTGGTGTGTGTGTGTGTGTGTGTGTGTGTGTGTGTGTGTAATTCACCTCGGTCGCCTGCTGGTCATCCAGCCAGTCTTCCCCATTACGGAGCGAGCTCAGAGCTCATAGACCGATCTTCGGGTAGGACTGAGACCACACCACACTCCACACACCGGGAAAGCGAGGCCACAACCCCTCCAGTTACATCCCGTACCTATTTACTGCTAGGTGAACACATTAAGAGGCTTGCCCATTTGCCTCACCGCTTCCCGGGATTCGAACCCGGCCCTCTCGATTGTGAGTCGAGCGTGTTAACCACTACACTACGCTGTGTGTGTGTGTGTGTGTGTGTGTGTGTGTGTAAAATTCACCACGGTCGTCTGCTGGTCACAGTGAGCCTTTATCATTACGTAGCGGCCTTAGAGCTCATAGACCGATCTTCGAGTAAGACATTAACCCCTACAGCACCATGACGCATTTTCATATTCATTCTTCTTACTCTTTGGTGATTTTAAGCAGCTTCAGATACTTGTGCGGGGATCACAAATAGATGAGACTGTGGCCATTAATCTTCTGACCTCCATAGACCCTTCCTAATGTCAATAAAACCGTCTATATATACCAAAACTCATGGTAAAAATGTGTCCTAGTACTGAAGGAGTTGAAAGGCTTGCTCATTTGCCTCGCCGCGCCTGGGAATCGAACTCTGGCCTCCTCGGTTGTGAGCCGAGTGTGCTAACCGCTACACTACGCGTGTGTGTGTGTGTGTGTGTGTTTATTTCATAATCTTTTGGGCTGGTGTGTTGTATTGTTTGTTGTATATGCAGAGATGCTTGATTTGATACAAGTCTTCATGTCTTCTTTTGTGTGTGTGTGTGTGTGTGTTCCGAAATAACACAAAACACATTACTTTCTTTGTTCTATTACATCTACAAAAAAACATTTAATATTGCGTACATATTACACATTCACGGATCACTTATTTCTACTACCGTGATGATAAAATTCTAACGTGCATGCTCCGTGTTTGTGTCCTTAACTGTTCTTGTGCCCGTATGTTCTACTTTCCTTGTGTTCTTAGAACTTTGTATGTTATTACATCCTTGTATGTTATCATGTCCTTGTATGTTTTAATGCCTTCGTGTTCTTGCGTCCGTATATGTTTGTGTCCATATGTTCTAATGCCCTTATGTTCGTGTTCAGGTGGTGGTGCTGATGGGGTCTGCCAGCGACGCCACCCACGCGGAGGCCATCAGGACTCACTGCACCAAGCTGGGGGTCAACTGCCACCTCAGAGTCACCTCTGCACACAAGGGCACTGAGGAGACACTTGCCATCATTGCCCAGGTGTGTCTTCTACCTGACTCGTCCCACATGATTCCGGGTTGTACAAAAATGAGTTGCAAGCTGTTGTCACGTCTTGTAATTCTGTAGTGTGTGTGTATTTACCTAATTGTAGTTTACAGGGCCTGGGCTTTATGCTCGTGTGGCCCCGTCTCCATATCTACACTTATCCAATTTTTCTTTAAAACTATGCACACTCATTGCGTGCAATGGCCGCAACACATTAAATACAACACTTCTTATCTCATCAGATTAGTTAAGTAAAGTTGAGTCTGATCAGTAAAATCCTAGAATTGTTAGTTAATCTCTTCTCTCTCTCTCTCTCTCTCTCTCTCTCTCTCTCTCTCTCTCTCTCTCTCTCTCTCTCTCTCTCTCTCTCTCTCTCTCTCTCTCTCTCTCTCTCTCTCTCTCTCTCTCTCTCTCTCTCTCTCTCTCTCTCTCTCTCTCTCTCTCTCTCTCTCTCTCTCTCTCTCTCTCTCTCTCTCTCTCTTTTCATGCAGTACGAGGCGAGTGCCCGTCCCGTGGTGTTCGTTTGCGTGGCGGGGCGCAGTAACGGGCTGGGTCCTGTGACTTGCGCCAACACCTGCGCCCCTGTCATCAACTGTCCCCCGCTCAAGCCTGACAGTCTGTCCCGTGACGTATGGTCCTCCCTCAGTCTGCCATCTGGTATGTAACTTCACACACACACACACACACACACACACACACACACACACACACACACACACACACACACACACAGTATACCAAACATCACAGATTTTTCTATAAAGATTCGGTTGAACTTGAATATTTATAAACTCACACCTCCCAACTTTCCAGCAAGTGTCAGTAACGAGGTGTGTGTGCAGTATGTATACGAGTAACTCATAAAAGAGAGTGTGTGTGTGTGTGTGTGTGTGTGTGTGTATCTTTCTCCAGGTATGGGTTGCGGCACGGTGCTGTATCCGGAGGCCGCCGCACAGACCGCCGCCACTATGCTGGGCCTCACGGATCACATCATCTGGGCGAAGCTCCGCGCCAAGCAACTTAACCTGTGGGTGGGACTCAAGCTGGCGGACCGAGACATGGCGGCAGGCAACCACTAGCTCTCCGGGCGCTATGAATTTATTTTGGTTGTTAATAAGAGGAACACTAAGAGCAACAAAACTTGGAATGTAAAAAAGGGCACTGACTAAAATTGTGTGAAGAAGAGGATATCTAAGATTGACACGAATTTTGGAACGTCAAGCAACAAGAACTTCGAGGAAAAGGCTCGCTGAGATGCCAGGCTCTAAGAAATGGGCCAAAAAAGATTATCTAAAACTTGCGAGGCCTTGAATGTCAGTGTGTTGCAAGTGTAGAGTAAAAAAGACATGATTAACAGAAAACAAAGTAAATAATTGTTTAGTTGAATCTTTTGGAGCCTCAAATATTACTGTGTTGCAAGAGTAAAAATAAGAACTGACACGAGTGAATAGTGGAATATAGTTCAAATCTTTTGGAGTCTGGTTTATTTTCATTCTGTACACTAAGATTTGTGTTATAAGCACTCACAGGGGATAAGGAACTACCGAGACAGCACTTCGCTTCTGTTAACCTAGCATTATACAATCGTTACCTGTAAGTTGTTGGTTAATATAGTAGGCTTTTACGTGTTGAACTGGACTGAATTTGTTGTGTGGCATTAGGGTGATCATATTTGTAAGAAAAAAAAAAAAAAAGCCTAGACTAAAGGAACTATGTTCATCACATAACCTTTTAAACCGAGTGCCCGAGTGCTTTGTAACATGTAAGGAACAAATTTGTCACTTAGCAATATACACAAATGACTTTTGGTCTGGCACTTGGTCTATTACGTGTAAGACCTTTAGTGACTTGGACTTGGATTATGTATTGATGGTTTGCACATAGTGACTTGGACTTGGATTATGTATTGATGGCTTAAGGTGTTATTAATCTTGTCTGTTTCGGGATGACCACTGAGGCTCTTACAGTATGTTTAACCTTCTTATTGAATAAATTAACACCACATGACTGTCTTTATTGTTCACCCTCCTCTATTGTTGATATGCAGATGATTTAAAAAAAAAAAACTGCTCCGGTAACTGATAATTGGGCAGTTTTTCCATAGATTTTTTGGGGGCTTAGCTTACCAATGAAAAATTTTCCTTGTTTTATGAATGCGTGATACAGGAAGCCTCACTTTAGATCGCACTATCCTTGCCAATGGTTATGTTTGGAGCGTCATGGGTAATTCAACAACGTTAAATTATTAGCTTTCTTTCATTGGCGTGAGTGAATTCTATAGAATAAATGTTGTACAAGTAAGGTAATAACGTCTCCCAAATACAGTACCCGTCACTGATGTAAGAATTAAACCAGGCTCCTTTGTAGAATTGGGAGCTTCATACTGGTCTCAAAATTTACTCTAGTTTGCATTATTGAAAAAAAAAAAAAATGTAAAAAATAAAAGTATTGATTACTGATGAAAACTCTTGTAAAACATCCGTGGAGTTATGTGGGTTGCGAGGAGAGGTGAGCACACAAGGCTTGCTGCTTCAGGACCACACCTGAGGGTTACATAGGCTCATGTACACCGCCTCCCCATGGTTTGGGATGCTTGCTGGGCGCAAGCGGTAAGTGAGAGGGGAGGTACTATCGGGGTTATGAGGAGGCATTGTAAACACGGTGGGTGAGGGAGGACAAGGTTAGAAGAGGCGACAGGCGTGTTGTTGGCCACGCAAAGAGAATAGAGAAGTAATCGATTAAATACCAAATGTGGTAATGTTGACGGCCCAGCTTAAGACGGAGTCGAGGGCGATTCTGTTAGGCGACGCCAGAGTAATCGGATGAGGGCGTCGTCCCAAACCCTACATGCCACGCCCACGCTCCTCCCGGCACAGCCTGCTCTACACTGCCTTGGTACCAGGGACTCGCTGACGGTGTTCCTGCAACGCAAACAGCCATGCAGGGGGACACTGGGGCAGGACAGGGATGTCAGGCTGGGAGAGCGGGCGCCTACCATGCCGTCACTCGCACATTCGAACGTGATCCTCGATGCTCCCTCAAGATCGGTCGTCGGCCGGCAGTTGAAACGCTCTCAGTGTGTTGAGTGTTTGTCGCAAGGTTTTCCTGGCTCCGCCTCGACTATATAGGCAGCCCCCCTCCGGCCCCGCAGACAGTTGTCTCCCTCTCCTGTGCCACCACGTCTGTGCCACGCTCCTGCACGTCAGCTGCCCGCCACCGCAAGCACGCTACATCCGACACGCTTGCTGGCCACGCCATGCTACACCACCACGCGGAGGTCAAACACTCAGCTAGGTAATCCGCCACACCACCACAGTCACAACTGCCACACCTGCACGCTAGAACTGCTTACTTTCTACAGTCCCAGAGAACAGGTCACAACACCACGCCGGAAATGATCCACAACACCATTTGCCTCCCACTGTAGTCCTTCTCTCACACCGCACTGCCACAACACTCCTCAGCACTTATTACTACCACCACCCCCTTCCCACTTCACACAACATTCCACCACACTCCACCACCAGGCAGGCAGCATTCCACCACACTCACCATCCGCATCACCAGCCTGACCACTAACTGACAACCACTGACTCATCATTACCACCATCACCACCACGAAGATCACCACAGTGGCTTCAATATACCAGTCACATTTTAACCTCGAGAACACCTACATGCATTCAGGTGACTTTTTACGACACACTTGAGCCAATATTCTTCTTTGCTGTGATGCTGTGTGTGTGTGTGTGTGTGTGTGTGTGTGTGTGCGTGCGTGCGTGCGTGCGCGTGCTTCGAAGGACGTATGCACGAACCTTAGTTGAATTCATGATAGTGTCAGGCATGCTAGTGAATAATAAATGTATAACTTAAAGTAGTATGATGCAACACACCTGCCATGGCTTACCGGTAAGCTGCTAATATATTCACCACACTATACTCACGAAGCATTGAACGTCTGCAGTGTAATATTAAGTGTATACTCAGTATAAAACAGATGGTGTTTAGTGTAACGGTGTAGATGTGTGAGTTATAGTAGTAGTAGTAGTAGTAGTAGTAGTAGTAGTGTGTTATTGTAGTAGAAATAGAAATAGTAGTGTGTTATAGTAAAAGTAGTACTAGTGGTAGAAGTAGAAGTAGTAGTAGTAGTAGTAGTAAGTAGTAGTAGTAGTAGTAGTAGTAGTAG
>NC_059302.1:10708424-10753424 GCF_017591435.1 Portunus trituberculatus | reverse complement strand
TCACATTAAACATTAAATAGGTTAATTCCTATTTTACACGAACTTTTATCGTAGCGCACCTCTCTTTTCTTTTGTTTCTTTTCCTTTTTTTCCACGTATTGTCCATAGTTGATATATTTTATCATCTCTCAAATATCTCCAGTTGCTCCTACATCTTTTCGATGCATAATTCGTTCTTAGTCTCTACTTAATCACATCTCGATAACTCGATCCCCCAACTTTCTCTCTTGGTTCTGCCATAATCAGGGCCGTTTCTAGCTATAGGCGGACAAGGCGATTGCCTAGGGCCCGCAAGCCACCAGGGGGCCCCCGGGTAGCTTGGAAAATTTAAATTTCCTAAGTCACCCAGGGGCTCCGACGAAAAATTGAAATCTAGGGCCCCCCCAAACAGCATCTTGCCTAGGGCCCCCACAAAGCTAGAAACGGCCCTGGCCATAATCCATTTCAACACCGTAACTTCCGTCCAAGCATATCTGTATCTATATAGCTATCCCACAAGACAGTCCCATATACTTAAATAATACATGAACAGAAGCAATATATACGTATATGGTCTGGCTTCACATCATGACATCACTGCAAACACTACTTCCTGAACCACATTCTTCAGATATCAGTCATCACTAGTCAGTCACCAATACAAGAACGAAGGCGTCACCACCACTAGCACTGCAACAGTCAGCATCACCACCACCAGAGGAGAGGTAAGGCGAGGTTCACGGATCATAGCATCATGTCGTGACTCGTCCAGATATTATGCTACGATTCGTGTGTCCTGCCTGCCACGCCACGCCATGATCCGACACGCCCAGCGCAGTGCAGCCAGCAGCCCATTGTCCACCAGTGCACCACACTTGTATTAACACTTCTTAATTGCTTACGTCATGGTTGAAGCTTCTAAATTGTTCAGGACAACTATGAAGCTTCTGTATTGATAGAAAAAAAAAATTCACTATTAAGAAATATAATTTAGTAACAAGTCTTTATATATATATATATATATATATATATATATATATATATATATATATATATATATATATATATATATATATACACACACACACACACACACACACTGTTACGAAAGGGACAGGGATGGCGGAAAGGATGAGGATGGCGCAACAGCGGTTTGTAAGTTGTTCATAACAGGTATTTGAAGCTTCTAAATCAATGGTTCACAAACTGTGGGCCATGGGCAGTGGGTAGACAGCCAGTGGAGATAACTTACAGGATTTGCTAGTGGTTTATATACAGACCTAATGAATGTAGGACTGTAGTCACTGTAGTCATGGGCTATGCTCAGCAGTGTGCGGTGTGCCATGGACAAGTATCCTGTATATAAAGTGGGTAACGACCAGAAAAAAAAGTTTGGGAGCCACTGTTCTAAACTGATTAAGACAGGTATTTGAAAGTTGAAACTTCCCATTACTAATGGGAAACATTTAAACTAGTATTAAAAAATAATAAATAAATAAATAATAATAGTAATAGTAGTAGTAGTAGTAGTAGTAGTAGTAGTAGTAGTAGTAGTAGTAGTAGTAGTAGTAGTAATAATAATAATAATAATAATAATAATAATAATAATAATAATAATAATAATAATAATTAGTAAAATAAATAAAAATGAACAAATAAAAGAAACAATCACAAAATAACTTTTTTGAAATTAGTTTGAAAAAAATTCTTCAAATTGTCAAATATTTCGTGAATTTATATATATATATATATATATATATATATATATATATATATATATATATATATATATATATATATATATATATATATATATAAACTGTAAAGAACATCCATTCCCTCTACTGTCATCATTACTATTACATACTACTATTCTCATTTCATTACTATGCGTTACTACTACTAGTACTAATTATTACTTAAGGTAAGCAATACAGTACCATTGTATTTTAATTCCTGTATTCCCATGAGATAAAGGATATTGAAATATTACTGTTTTAGAATTACGAGTATTCAACTAGATTATGTTAATAAAAATCTAGTTTAAATGCTGTCATGTATTGGTCAAAATGTACAAAATTATGTATTCTCTCTCTCTCTCTCTCTCTCTCTCTCTCTCTCTCTCTACCAATAAACTAACATTAATCTCACATTGTTCTGTAATTTGTGATACCAGAATTAATTAATAAATTTACAGAAGACTGACCATATACATTGGTAACATTGCACCCATGAATCTGATGGAACCCAGACAGTGCAGAGGATGGAGGGAGTGAGTCATGTGGAGTGCCTAGAGAGAACACATACACTACACCGGGGGAAGCCTGTATGGTATTACCTGAGAACAATAGACCAACAAAGCACCTCTCACACACTCTCTCTCTATCCCTGCACATATAAATAACTAATACTAAAAGTCATCACCCTTATTTACAACCATTACCAAGTCACTATGTACAGTACAGCAAGTTCAACAATACCCCAAGCTAAACACATCAACAAAAATAAAAAAAAAATAATACTGAACCAA
Organism: Portunus trituberculatus; assembly: GCF_017591435.1. Lineage (NCBI taxonomy): Eukaryota > Metazoa > Arthropoda > Malacostraca > Decapoda > Portunidae > Portunus > Portunus trituberculatus. Next base: position 10,750,915 of record NC_059302.1, on the reverse strand, counting down.
ACATAAGCCAACCCTACAAACAATGGCACGTAAACCTGCTTATAAGGGTCACATTTGGGGAAGGACTTGACCTGACCCTTGGAGGAAGTACTTGACTGGCCCGGACTGTAGGAGGTATAAGTAGAGGGCGTAGAGGGAGACCCGTAGTTGTGCCCAGGCCTCAGACAGACTGACTCTCGCCCTGCACAGCCTGGAGCCGTCACAGAGGGAGCGGCGGTGATCAAACAGGGAGTGGATGCAGCAATGCGACATTGTGATGAAGGAACGCATGCTGTGGGGAGAGAAAGAGGGTGTGTGTAAGGAAGGAAGGAAGGAAGGAAGGAAGAAGGAAGGAGAGAGAGAGAGAGAGAGAGAGAGAGAGAGAGAGAGAGAGAGAGAGAGAGAGAGAGAGAGAGAGAGAGAGAGAGAGAGAGAGAGAGAGAGAGAGAATAAATACGATTCTGGTCAGATGTAAAGTACTATGCTGTACTGACTTCCTAGCTCTGTGTTCTTGCATTTTCTTCAATCTTAAGTCTCCTAACATGATGAAATTTTAGTTGTCAGATTTCCTAGAGAGACTACATGCAGATTTTATGACTGAGGAAATCAATTATCAGTTTCTTATGGAGATTGCCTGATAATTAAAAAATACTAGGAGTAAGAGGGTGTGTGTAAGGAAGGAAGGAAGGAAGGAAGGAAGGAAGGAAGGAGAGAGAGAGAGAGAGAGAGAGAGAGAGAGAGAGAGAGAGAGAGAGAGAGAGAGAGAGAGAGAGAATAAATACGATTCTGGTCAGATGTAAAGTACTATGCTGTACTGACTTCCTAGCTCTGTGTTCTTGCATTTTCTTCAATCTCAAGTCTCCTAACATGATGAAATTTTAGTTGTCAGATTTCCTAGAGACTACATGCAGATTTTATGACTGAGGAAATCAATTATCAGTTTCTTATGGAGATTGCCTGATAATTAAAAATACTAGGAGTAAGAGGAAACAGTGAAGAAATTAAACAGTAAAGTAACAAACTCTTGACCATTACTACATCACAAAACACTTAGATTACTGACAAAGAGTAGGAGACTAACTTGCTATGACTACATCAACTAGCTATTTCAATTCTGAAAAAAAAAACAAAAAAAAAACACATATGACATCTTCCTCATACCCTTATTCTGTCCAACTCTTTAATGCAAGAATTAACCAATACTCTCAATCGTTCATACCTTTCTCTGGTAAACTCTGGAAGTCCCTGCCTGCTAATGTATTTCCATTTTCCCATGACTTGACTTCTTTTGAGAGGGAAATTTCAAGATCCCAGACATTTGGCTAATTCTATTTAAATCATCAAGGACATTCCAAGTGGGTCTTTTTTCTAATCTTTTGTTGCCCTTGGCCAGCTTCCCCTCTTGCATAAAAATAAAAGAAAGAACAAACTTCCAACCACTACAACACAAAACATTTAAAATGCTGTAAAGGAATGGGAGATTAACTTGCCTGTTTCTCATCCAACTCACCTCTTGTGTGTGTCGAGGGAGAACTCAATGCCACGCAGCAGGTCATTGGTCTTGAAGATAAGAAGCATCTGGCGAGGAACACGGCTTAACACTGCTGAGATCTCTGGGAGGTACTTTGCTGCATCTGCCTTAATCTCGTCTTGCTGTGTGGAGAGGGAAGCAAGAATGTCTTCACTGGTGCTATAATTACATGGGGACTACCACATGCATAATCTAATGAAAGCATGTAATATTAAATGAATTTATGGATGGGACTGCTAAATGGAAATACAGTAAACCCTCACTATATTGGATCAATTGTGGAGAACTCCTTGTCAAAATACAGTGGAGACTCAATACTCAAACTTTTCAATATTCTAACGCAAAAGTTCGATTTAATACTAAAAAAAATACCTCATAGTCGAACGTCCACACCCGTGGTTGTAAACAAAGGCTCCCTGGCGTCCCCCTTCCCCCTCCGCCGGTTGTGACTTGTGTTGCCACAGTCAGCAGAATAACATTCTCCTGCATTCTATCTGTAGTTTTTCACTTAGAAACTTATATTAACACCAAACGCTTATTAGTGGTGAAAATATCTTGCAATCAAATGGCCGCACATTTGGTCATATACAAACAAAGCTCTGTTATCTCCTTTCTCGCAGCTGCCGCTGTACTGTTCTGATACCATATTACTGGTAATACCAGTGTACCAATGCTAGTGCCGCAGTCTTGAGAAAAACAACATTCTGCTTTCTGCCGGTAGTTTTTCATTTAGAAACTTATGATAGGACCAAAGAGGCTTATTAGTGGTATAAATAAGGAATCTGATGAGAGTGCAAGTGTTAGTGAGCCACAGCCCTCCACTAGTGGATTCACAGGAATCACACCAGAAGAAACTTTACAAAGACGTTTTCATGGATTGTGACTCATCTTCCGGCGGTCTCTCTCCTCCTCCCCACCCTTCTCCCCTCCTCTTCTAAGTTATCCATCACCAGCCTTCACTTATGGCAGGTATAAATCAAAATTGTAAAAAAAATTACATTGAAATTTTTATAAACTTGAGGTTTTGCTAAGATTAGAATGAATTACTTGATTTATAGGTATCAACAGTCAAACTTTTTAATACTTGAACAGGCATTTGGAACAAATTAAGTTTGAATATTGACTCTCCACTGTATCTGAAAATCCAAAAAATCAAATGTCTGGCTGCCTCCCTCATATAGCAGCAAGCATTCAATATAGTATATAAAGAAACTGCTTGCTATATGAAGCCTATTGTGCACACATAAGTATGTACTATGCATCGTGTACAACACTTTTCATCATTCAAACACGTATTATATACATATACTACAGAAACAGTAGTACAATTCCCTATGTATTTCTGTACAGTTACTTCCATGCATTGCCTTCAAAAATTTACACAAATGCAGACTGAGTCACCCCCCCATGCACAGGGAATGCGTGCAGTTAGGGGAGCGTGGGTGCCTAGTTGGTGAGAAACTGTACTGGACACTTGCCACTTATATCGCTGCAAATCCGATCTAGACAAAATTAAACTAGTGGCTATATAGGGTCCAAAATAGCCGATATCTGACTTATAAGTGTCCGATATAGTGAAAATTTATTGTAGGTAGGCATGTTTCATGAAGAGAGTGCTATGTGTAGGCCTGATGCCTTCTTGCAGCTTCCCTTATTATCTCATGTTCTTGATGAATCTCTCAGTTACAGCAATACGAGAGAGAGAGAGAGAGAGAGAGAGAGAGAGAGAGAGAGAGAGAGAGAGAGAGAGAGAGAGAGAGAGAGAGAGAGAGAGAGAGAGAGAGAGAGAGAAGAGAAGAGAGAGAGAGAGAGAGAGAAAAGAGAAGAGAGAAAAGAGAAGAGAGAAAAGAGAAGAGAGAAAAGAAGAGAAGAGAAGAGAATGAGAAAAGAAGAAAAAGAGGAAAAAGAGAAAGAGAGCTAAACTCAGACCAAAAAACAAAGGAAACAAAAAAGAACCACTCACAATACCAAAAACATCTCTCACCTCCTCAGATGTGCGTGCTTTTTTATCAATGCCCTTAGAGATGGAGTCCCAGGAGCGCCCCGTCACCATGCAGGCAAACAGGCCGTACAGCTCCCCCACGCCCAGCTGATTGCCATGACGCTGGATGGCCTCCAGGTCCGCATCCAGGATACTGAGCCAGAGCTTGCTGTATGTGAGCCGGAAGTCATTTGTCAGGTTCTGCAAGAAGAAACAAGGTCATGGCAGGTGAGGCTGTGTAAAGCTGGCAGTGGTAGGTGAGGTTTATAAATAGATCTCTAGCAGCTTCCCTTATTTTCATTGCCTAATGTAAAGCTGGTGATGATGGGTAACGTTATAGAAAATTAGTTGTAGAGGAGGTATGAGAAATTGGTGATGCTACATGAGATTATATAAAATTGGTAACTGAAATATGAAGAGGCAGAGGTAAACCAGTATCTGCTGCTCAACCTTGCTATGGAAGTATTGTGGCCAGCTGTACTAAGCTTAAGATCATAGAGTATGGTCCACAAAACTCTCCTTTACCACTAGGAATCAATGAGAACATGAAAGTGAATGAGTGGTGTGTATGAGTGTGTGGTCCATACTATAAAATGTTTTGTTCTCTTAGGAATAAATACATACTTCCAGAGGCCAGTGAGGTTAGTAAGGTTCTTATGATTTTCTCCCAATGATGCTGCAGAATCTTTAAACATCTATCACTAACATCAAGAAAACATTTTTAAAAAATGAATCACTTTTCCTAATGTTTATTACAAAATTATTAAAATATAATGTGGTATCATTAAAAAATAAATCTTATATCCATCATCTAATTACCAGCAATAACTGAAAATTGATGAAAATAATTCTATATCCTTGACTAAAAACTCACTGTGTAGAGACCATGATCCAACAACACAATCTGAGCACCCTTGCCATTCCCAGCCTGCACAAGCACATTGCCTGGGTGAGGGTCACAGTGCACGTAACCATTGACGAAGATCATCTCTGAGTATAGGCGGCCAATCTTCTCAGAGACGTCATGGGTGTTGATGCCATGGGTCAACATGTAGGAACGGTCATTCACCTGCCCTCCCTCACAGAACTCCATGGTCAAGACTCGCTCTGTGGTAAGGGGCCACTCCACCTTTGGGATCTGGATTAGAGATGAAGGTGCTTGAGTGCCTACTGCATTATCATTTGATCTAATGTTTGTCTTAGTTATTGTGTCTGTAGTGGTAAATGAAGACATCCTGGCTAAGAATATATGGGTGAATGTAAAATCTGTGTACTTACAGTTAAGCATTATAATTTCTAAACCTCTTCACTACGGCCAATACAAAAAACCCCAGCACTTTATCTGGGCTGGGAAGTGGTGGGGGATACCTGACTCAGAAGCAGAACTCTCTCTCTCCTCAACAGAAACAAGAATGATAATAGTAAGAGATATTTCATACAAGGTAGTATGTACTTTATGAAATAACCAATGTAAATTTTAGAGAGAGAAAAAAATATATATAGTTTGGCTGCTCTTGGCAATTTTCTGAAGATGACAAACAACAGAAAACAGCTGAAAGTAGATAACTTTTATGGTAAACTAATCATAATAAGTCTTATATTAGCATGTTGGTTCTGTAAAAAAATAATAAAATTATTGCCAGTAGGGTGCATTGGTATCTATCCTGGAATAAATTAATCATACTCCTTTGTAATAATGATTAAAGTCAAGTAAGCCATCGTATCATATATGACCTACATTCTGAAAGATCTCTTATACATCATTTTAGCAGAACGCAGCCATGGCACAGTATGCACATCTTATGATATATCACAAGCGTTATGAGGTTAAGCTTACTTACTGAATCAAGAATTATGAACAACAATAAGAGAAGAATACAATATATTCAAAGTGAGACTGTACTGTAGTATCGTGTGTGTGTGTGTGTGTGTGTATTTTACCTAATTGTATTTACCTAATTGTAACATACGGGAAAAGAGCTATGCTCGTGTTGTCCCGTCTCCATATCTATTAATGTCCAGCTTTTTCTTAAAATCATGAATATTCCTTGCGTTGACCACTTCCACGTCTAAACTATTCCATGCTTCCACCCTTCTATGAGGGAAGCTATATTTTTTCACATCTCTCCTATAAGTGGCCATTTTTAGTTTTTTCCCATGCCCTCTCGACATTCTTCCATTCCACATACACAGATCTTCCCTATCCATTTTTTCCATGCCAATCATCACTCTGTATATTGCTATCAGGTCTCCCCTTTCTCTTCTGTTTTCCAGGGTTGGAAGTTGCATTCTTTTCAGTCTGTCTTCATAAGTCAAATCTCTTAAGTCAGGCACCATTTTCGTTGCAGCCCTCTGTACTTTCTCTAGTTTCCTTATGTGTTTCTTTAAGTTCGAGCCCACTGTATTGTTGCATATTCAAGCCTCGGTCTTATCATTGCAGTAATTATTTTCTTCATCATTTCTTCATCTAGATATACGAACGCCACTCTTATGTTCCTCAATAAGTTCAATACTTCTCCAATTATTTTGTTTATATGTCTCTCTGGCGATAGGTCATTGGTAATTGTCACCCCAAGGTCTTTTTCTTCATGACTGGTTTTATGTCTTCATTTCCTATCTTGTACATACTCCTGATTCTTCTTTCACTCTTGCCAAACTCTATTTTCTTGCATTTTGTCGTGTTGAACTCCATTTGCCATGTACAGCTCCATTTCCATATTCTGTCCAAGTCTTCCTGGAGTAGTTCGCAATCTTTGTCACATCTCACTTTTCGTAACAATTTTGCATCGTCTGCAAATAGGCTCACATAACTGGACACCCCATCCACCATGTCATTTATGTAGACTGCGAACATTACTGGTGCCAACACTGATCCCTGTGGAACTCCACTCTCCACCAATCCCCATTCTGATGGTCTGTCCTTAATTATTGTTCTCATTTCTCTTCCTACCAAAAGTCTTCCATCCATTTTAGTAAACTGCCATGCACTCCTCCTACCATTTCAAGTTTCCAGATCAGTCTCTGGTGTGGTACCTTATCAAAGGCCTTTTTTAAATCCAGATATATTCCATCAGCCCAACCATCTCTTTCCTGTATTACATCTATCACCCTCGAATAGTAACATATCAGGTTTGTCGTGCATGAACGCCCTTTCCTAAAACCAAATTGACACTCACAAAGTATGTCATTTTTCTCCAAGAAGTCTGTCCATCTAGTCTTCACCACCCTCTCACACATCTTAGCTACCACACTTGTAAGTGACACTGGTCTATAGTTCAATGGGTCTCTCTTGTTACCTGATTTATAGATTGGGACAATGTTAGCTCTTTTCCAGTCTTGGGGCACTACACCTTCCCTTAATGAGGCATCAATTACTTCACAAACTTTTTCTGCCAATTGCTCCCTGCATTCTCTTAAAATCCATCCTGATACCCCATCAGGTCCCACAGCTTTTCTCACTTCTAAACTCCCCATCATGTTCTTGATCTCCTCCACAGTTACTTGAAACTCCTTCATAATCCCTTTCTGTTCCATTACCAGTGGTTTGTCAAAAGCAGTCTCCTTTGTGAATACCTTCCGAAAGCATCCATTCATAGCCTCTGCCATTTCCTGGGATCTTCACTGTATACTCCATTTACTTCTAAACTTTCAATACTTTCTCTATTTTTGATGTTGTTGTTCACATGTCTGTAAAAAGCCTTGGTTGGTCTTTACATTTATCAATTATATCCTTTTCTTGTTTCTTTCTTTCTTCTCTTCTAATCAACACATATTCATTTCTTGCTCTTTTGTAACTTTCCCACTGCTTAATCCGTCTTTTCCTTCTCCACCTCTTCCATGCATCCTCTTTTCTTGTTCTAGCCTTTTCACATCTATCGTTAAACCAGTCCTGCTTTCCAACTTCTCTATGTTGTCTTATTGGTACAAATTTTTCTCACCTTCTTTGTATATTTTTATAAATTCCTTCCACTTTTCATTTGCTCCTTAGCACTCTTGAATTTCATCCAATTTGTCTCTTGAAAGAATTTCTTTAGGTTTCCAAAATCTGTCTTGGCATAATTCCATCTTCCCACTTTATATTCTTCATTTCTTCTAGATTTCTCTTCGTCTATCACCTTGAACTCCAAAACTGCATGATCACTCTTTGCTAAAGGGCACTCCACCCTCATCTCCTCAATGACCATTGGCTCTGTACTAAAGACCAAGTCCAGTCTTGACGATGCTCCCTCTCCTCCAAACCTAGTATCTTCTTTGACCCACTGAGTTAACACATTTTCCATTGCCAGTGTCAATAGTGTATTTCCCATGTTGTCTCTGATCCTTCCATTGACCAGTCCTCCCAACACACCTCTTTACAATTAAAATCTCCCATCATTATAGTTCGTTCACAGCCACCCAACATTTCTTCCAGACATGTTCCTGTATCACTTATCATTTCTTCATATTCCTGTACTGACCATGCATTTGTCTTAGGTGGTACGTACACCACTATGTAGTGCCTCTTTTTCCTTCATTAGTTTCTGCTCTGATCTTTAGCACTTCTGCCTTTCCCATACCTTTTTCACTTGATCCACCTTTATATCTTTTTAACCAGCAACATCACTCCTCCTCCCATCTTACCTACTCTATTTCTTTTCCAAACGTTATATTTCCTTCTCCAACCTTCATCAGGTCTTCTCCTCTCTCAGTTTTGTTTCAGTAAGACCCACAATATCTGGGTTCTTGTCCCTCAAGTAATCGTTGAGTTCTAAAATCCCGATATCACTCCATTTATGTTGGAATACATTACATTTCGCTCATATGTAAGTTTCTTTAGTCCTTTCTTGCTGTACTTTTCTGGGTTATGAACCACTTCCTCAGTCTCATATCCAAGATTCTCCAGAAAAACTCTTTCTTCTCTCTTCTGTCCTCTCTTCATTTTTTTCAAAGCCTCCTTTCTCAACTCATTTAACATTTCTCTTTCCTTTTCACCGAGATCTCTTCTCAACCAAATCTTCCTTGTTGTTTCCTGCTGGGCTAGCCTCCATGACTTCTCCACCAATTCATCTACATCCTTTTGTGACTTAAGTTTGATTCTTATTGGCCTCATACCTTCTCTTGTGAACTTTCCAATTCTATGGAAGTCCTCTATTTCTTGTACTAGGTCTTTTCCTCCTCCTGCACCACATTAATGATATTATTTATCACCTTTTTATGTTTTTCTCTCTCCATTTTACTCGGTGTCTTATCCTCCTCCACACCAAATATCACCACACATCTCTTTTTGTCTACAGTTTCCCTCACCAATGTCTCATTTGACTTAATAACCTTCACCACTTTCTCAGCTATCTTCTCTTCTATGATCTGTTGATCTATAATTTCAGCAAGGCCCAAAGTTTTCTCCCCTGACTCTTTGATTTCCTTTTCCAGACTTGCAACTTTGTAATTTACCTCCTTTCTTTCCACTTCCTGACTTTTTTTCCATTCAGCCTGCTTCTCCATCACTTTTCCTAGAGATTCTCCACATTTTTCGCAATTCACTTTAATTAGCTTAACTTCCTCTTTCAGTGCTGCATTTTCCTTCTTCATATCGGCACAGTCTCTTTACATTGTCATAACTCGTTTCCAGGCCCTCATACTTTTCAAACAGTTTTTCAATTTTACCTTCTAACTCCAGAATTTTCTTCACATAAGTGCTCTTCTCCATTATTCCTTGAAACCCTGTGAAGTCTGATTCCTCTTTCGAGTTCACGGCCGCCATGTTGCGCAGACGTAAACAAACCAGCTGATGGCTCAAACGCAGGCTACAGTTTATATTTACCTTCACTGGACATTATTTTGCTAATCAACAGTTAACATGACTATATGGAGACGGGACAAACATTACCAGCTCCTTTCCCACCTTGGTTACTCTTAGGTAACTGTAGAATTATAGATGATTGCTCTGGAGCTCAGCGACCACCTCCGCCATCGACGATGTGTGTGTGTGTGTGTGTGTGTGTGTAAATATACAGGCAATTCTCGATTTACACGATAGATGCATTCCAAGTGGCATCATGTATATTAAAATTTGTGTAAAACAAACATGTAATTCTCATAAGAAACAAGAGATAATAGGGGGGATGCGGGATGTGGTCCAAAAGATTTTGTACAAAATACTCTATTCATTTGGTTAAATTAACATGTTTTTATTATTTATCATTCTAAATACTAGAAGTGTATTTTAATAAAAGTAAAGGGAAAAGCAAGAAATAATAAGAGAAAGCAAAAAATAATAAGAGAAAACAACAAAACAAAGAATACGTAAACACAACACTCACTGCATCACTGCCTTCACCACTCACACCACAGTCAGTCACCATCTCCCTCTGAGTTTTACCACTTTATCAAAAGTCCACTTATCAAAAATAACCCCACATGCAGAAGAAGATGAAGGACGTTTTGGGGCCATCTTGGTGAATTATAGGCAGATTGAAGAGATTCTCCATCTGTATTCAGTGCTGGCAGACTGCAAATGAGGCACGAGAAGAGTGGGAGCTGGATCCAAGATTCTTTAACAACGTCAGAGCAACCTCCTGCCGCGAAATGGCATCCATGAACGCTTGGAGGGACGGTAAAGAGGTTGCTATGAGGTTGCTGGGAAAACCACCTCTCGAGGTGGTGTTAATATTTTATATATGCATTTGTGTTCACAAAACAACATTTCTATTAGCTTTTTTACAAACCTCGTCAGCTGCAGTTTGAAATTGTGTCTGGCGCTCAGTTTAAAAATGCGGTTGGGCCAAATCGCGTATAAACAAACCGATCGCGCAAATTAAATTAATTAGAACATTTTTTGTCGCATTACAACAAAAAAGCGTAAATCAAACACAGGTAAATCGAGTTACCTATATATATATATATATATATATATATATATATATATATATATATATATATATATATATACATACATATATATACATACATGCATATATATACATATATACAGGCAACCCCCATTTAACGAAGGTTCACAAAACGAAATTTCGCTACAACGAAGGTTTCATTTTACTACCATCTGCTCGTTTAACGAACACCAAACTCGCTTTAATGGAGTTTTATCCAGGTAATTTTTTTCCAATTTTGAAAGCCCCACCATATCACGCAAGTTGACAGGCTTTTGAATACACCAGGAGCTGCTGGTACTAAGGCCTGCCTCTGGAAAAATCCTGGGACACCTATAGAATAAAGATAAAGATCAAGATCAAGCCTCTCGTAGACAACACGCGCAACACTCACTCCCCAGTCAAAACATAACAGCGTCAGCAGCAGCTTGTCTTCCCTAGCTCAACTTACCACCAAAACGCCTTGCAATTGGCCTAGTGTTCGTAAGAAGACCAGGAAGTCTCTTACTCTCCAAGTGAAGCTAGATATTATTCACAGACACAAGAGAGGCCAGAAAACTATGGCAGTGCTGGCCACCATCTTGACTCCATATTATACTGTCTCTATTTTCAATACAGCAGACTCTATTAAGAAGGCTGGTGAGACCATATCTTCCTTGCAAGCTAAAAGAACCACCTGAACTTGTGACTCTACAATGGATAAAATGGAAAGCCTTGTGGAAATGTGGTACATAAGTTTTGTATGCAGTACAATGATGCGCACTTTGTTTACATTCCACAGGTTGCCGGTTAGTGTCTTTCCCGTTTCATTCTTTCTCCCTTCATAAAGTTAAGATCATCAACATTATAAAGTTACGTATATACATACATTAGTATACATTATAATGACTTAAATTAAACTACCTAAATGTTTAACTTCATAATTTTTACTTTCATTAAACCTTTTACTATACTATGATGCACTCTCGCTTTGTTTACTCTCAATGGAAATTCAAATCAGGGGTTAAACTTGTTATAATCGGTTTAACGAAGTTTCACTTAACAGTGTTTTTAAACGTAACCCCTTCGTTAAACGGGGGTTATATATATATATATATATATATATATATATATATATATATATATATATATATATATATATATATATATATATATATACAGGCAACCCCCGCTTAACGAAGAGGTTATGTTCCTAAAAAACCCTTTGTTAAGCGAAACTTAGTTAAGCAAACCGATTATAACAAGTTTAACCCCTGACTTGAACTTCCATTGAGAGTAAACAAAGCGAGAGTGCATCATAGTACAATGAAAGGTTTAATAAAAGTAAAAATTATGAAGTTAAACATTTAGACAGTTTGATTTAAGTCATTATAATGTACACTAATGTATGTATCTACGTAACTTTATAATGTTGATGATCTTAAATTTATGAAGGAGGAGAGGAAACGGAAAACACTAACCGGACACCTGTGGAATGTAAACAAAGGGCGCATCATTGTATCACATACAAAACTTATGTACCACATTTCCACAGGGCTTTCCATTTTATCCATTGTAGTCACGAGTTCAGGTGGTTCTTTTAGCTTGCAAGGAAGATACAATTTCACCAGCCTTCTTAATAGAGTCTGCTGACTTGAAAATAGTAGAGACAGTAGATAGACTCAAGATGGTGGCGAGCAATGCTATTAGTTTTCTCGCCTCTCGTGTCTGTGAATAATATCCAGCTTCACTTCGAGAGTAAGAGACTTCCTGGTTTTCTTAGCAACGCTAGGCGACATTGCATGGCATTTTGGTGGTAAGTTGAGCGAGGGAAGACGAGCTGCTGCTGATGCTGTTAGTTTTGAACTTGGGTGGGGAGTGAGTGGTGTGCGTGTTCTCCACGAGAGGCGCTGGTGTATTCAAAAGCCTGTTGGCTTGCGTGATACGGTGGGTCTTTCACACTTGTAAAAAATTATCTGGATAAAACTTCGTTAAAGCGAGTTTGATGTTCGTTAAACAAGCAGATGGTAGTAAAATGAAACCTTCGTTGTAGCGAAATTTTGTTGTGTGAACCTTCGTCAAGCAGGGGTTGCCTGTATATAACTTAAACTGAGAGTAAACTGAGACAAAAAGGGAAAAAAGTTATGAATGGGACATTAATAGAATTAAGAAAACAATACCAGGAACAATAATAGGATCAACAACATAATAACTGGGAAAATAATGAACTCAAAGTACTATAACTGGGAGTAATAAAACTGACATTGCAATAACAGGGACAATAACTGAATTGACATTACAAGCCAGAGTGAGGTGAGGCAAAAGCATACGCACCTTTAGCCATGGCAGGTGGGAGAACTGGGCTGCTACTCTCTCAGCATTGTTGGCCTCTGTGGAGAAATTTAGTTCTGCAGGAAGGTTTTTTTTCATCTCCTCAACAAGCCACGTAAAGTCAAATTCCGGGAAGACCATAGTCACAGCTTGAACAAGGAGCTGCAAAACGAAAGAGTATGTTAGTGATGTTTAATGGTTAACCCAAACAATGTCATCCTTTTTCAGAAATAGGAGTCAAGGTAGGTTGCATTTTATTTGGATACTTTTTATTTACCCCATATAATTTAAAAAAAATAAATAAAAAAAAAATAATAAAAAAAAAAACTCACAATGTCAGACTAAGAAAGGGGAATTTTATATTTAATTTTTTTTATCTTTTTATTCTCTATTTTACATACACATTCCACAACTCATTAATGTGTGTAATAAATAAATACTTTTTTACTTCACAAACACCTACAGTGGTACTTCGACATACGATCGCCCTAACATATGATTTTTTTTATATACGACAAAAGATTTCATGTAATTTACACCTTGAAATACGACAATATTTTCAAGATACGATTAGCCACCGGTAAGTGGCGTAGTGATCGCTCGGCTACCCAGCTAACCCGAACATTCAGCCCACATTGTGTATCGTTGTTCATCCTTTGTGCATGTATGTGTCTGTGCTTCTCGGCAGTGTGTATTTTTTATTAACTTTTGTGATTCCAAAAGTAAAAGTTTGGCGAGAAACACAAAATAGCCTGTATTCACATACTGATTACACTTAGAAATTCAATAAACGAGTGATACAAATGGTTTTCTGCCCACAAACAACTAATCCTCTTTGCAATGCAAAAAAAAAACAGAAGTCTCTAGATGTCATGGTTACCAAAATATCACAGGTTGAATGAGGTAGTATCATCGGTTTATGTGGCCTTGCGTTCGATCGGGTTCAGCACCCTTGGCTAAAGCGAGAGAAAACGGCCCCCTTGTATCCTCTCTCTCTCTCTCTCTCTCTCTCTCTCTCTCTCTCTCTCTCTCTCCAGCTGTCACCTGTTCTGATACCACTCTCATTCAAAAGTTGTCTCCCAGTAACATGGTGAGAGACCTGAGGTATAGAAGTAAAGTAAGGCTCGCGGGAGAGGTGGCGGAATCAGACACAGTGAAATCATTTGCTACCACCCTCCATCGTTGGTGACACAGTGACGTAGAGCATATATTTACTCCTGCCCACAAGCAACTCTTCCTCTTTGCAATGCAAAAACCCAGAAGTCTCTAGATGTCATGGTTACCAAAATATCACAGGTTGAATGAGATAGTAACATCGGTTTACATGGCCTTGCGTCCGATCGGGTTTAGTGGCCTTGGCTAGAGCGCGAGAAAACGGGCCCCTTGTACTCTCTCTCTCTCTCCTGTTCTGATACCACTCTCATTCAAAAGTAACATGGCGAGAGACCCAAGGTATAGAAGTAAAGCATGCGAGAGAGGTGGCGCAACCAGACACAATGAAATCACTGTCGATCGCTCCTACCATTTATCGTTGGTGACACAGTGACATAGAGCATATGTTTACTCCTGATGAGTGTTGCCAGCTCACAAGCAAAGAAAACGGGAAGAAAATAACCAAAATATAGCCGTAAAAAGCCTAAACGTCTATCGACGTGCCCCATGCCTTGTGTGATGAACGTCTATCGATGTGTCCGGAGTTTTGCGGGTTAAGTTGTCATTTTGAGCAATATATTTTATTTATATCATGCATACAATAAACATCATATTTTTCTTATAATACATCTATATTTGGTTGGTATTTAAAGCATGTTATTTTTTTTTTTGGGGGGGGTGGGGTGTAAATTCATATCACAAGAACGAATTAATTGTATTTCCATTAATTTCTATGGGAAAAATTGATTTGATATACAATTTTTTTTATATACAACAATCGTCACGAACTAATTAAAATCGTATGTCGAAGTATCACTGTATATCTAAACAAGAATTGTTAGTTCAGGAAAATGGTTGGACACCCCACATCTCATGTGTGCTAAAATATGTATAGCCATTTTTTTATCCCTCTCCAATATAGTAGTTTTCTGCTTCATTTTATTGCTTTGATATTATATGCATAATGTATGCATCAGGAAAAAACAAAATAAAACCTAAATATGTTTCAATTCCCATTGAACATGCCACCAAAACGCCCTACAACCGGCTCTGCAATGTCGCCTAGCGTTGCTACGAAGACCAGGAAGTCTCTTACTCTCGAAGAGAAGCTGGATATTTTTCACAGACACGAGAGGCGAGAAAACTAATAGCATTGCTCGCCAACATGGCTTGACTCCATCTACTGTCTCTAATATTTTCAAGTTAGCAGACTCTATTAAGAAGGCTGGTGAGACTGTATCTTCCTTGCAAGCTAAAAGAACCACCTGAACTAATGACTCTGCAATGGATAAAATGGAAATCCTTGTGAAAATGTGGTACATAAGTTTTGTATATGGCACAATGATGTGCCCTTTGTTTACATTCCACGGGTTGTCGGCTAGCGTCTTTCCTGCTCCACTCTCCCTCCCTTCATAAATTTAAGATCATCAACATTATAAAGTTACTTACATACATACATTAGTGTACATTATAATGACTTAGTCTTAAATTAAACTGCTAAAATGTTTAATTTCATATCTTTTACTTTCATTAAACCTTTTGCTGTACTATGATGCACTCTTGCTTTGTTTACTCTCAATGGAAGTTCAAGTCAGGGGTCAAACTTGTTATAATTGGTTCACTTAATGAAAATTCGCTCAACGAACAGTTTTTTAGGAACGAAATTCATTCGTTAAGTGAGAGTTGCCTGTTGTGTATGTACTAAACACTGTATGGGTTAAGGGAATGTTTGAGTAGTTGGGTTGGAAGATATTTCTCAAGCAAAAAGGAAACTACTCAAGAAATTGAGAGTGCTAAAGCATATGAAAACAGAAGAGTGAGAATAATTGTGTGTTTGTAAAGATGAAATCTAGGCAGAGACATGTGAAAATTTTAATCATAAACATGGCTCTGTGTAGTTCTAAGGAGAAATAGTGAATGGGATAGGACTCATAGATAGACTAATATACCAAAAAGAGAGATACGCCAACATGTAGATAGAGGAACTGATATAATGACATAGACAGACATACAGCTAGGAAAAAGCAGAAAAGGAAAACACATTAACAGACACAGACAAACTGATATGCTGACAGATAAGTAAACAGACATACACCTATGAAAAAGCAGGCAAAAAAAAAAGAAACATAAAAGATGCTGATAAACTAAAAGACACATAAAATACCAGAAAGAAAGCTAGGGAAAAGCAGGCAAGGGAACACAAAAAACAATAGAATGGATGCTCGACAGATTGATATACTGACTGCAGATAGATACACAGACAGACAGACAGCCAACAATATGATACGTGTACTAAAAACATCTTTCTACCAGTTGCAGCGCCTCACCTCCATGCCCTTCATGTCCACCTTGGAGTGTGCCTTCACCAAGGGGTGCTGTACCTTCACTGCCACCTCTCGGCCATCTTTTAGTGTGGCACGGTGCACCTGGGCCAGTGATGCAGCTCCCAGTGGCCTCGGCTCAAACTCCACAAACAAATCTTCAGGCTAAGAAAGAGATACAGTAATATCAGCATTTCTCATGAGTCAAAGAGATTTCTAAATCACACACGTAGGGATTTAATTATTTTAACATCTATTACAATTTTCATCAAGAGGAATATTTTCATGGATGTATAACATGAGGAAAAAATGTTAGCAATAAGAAAAGAAAGAGAAGTAAATACATTAAAAATAATTGCAATAAACTTAAAAAAAGAAACAAAATGTCTTATTATATAGCATAATATTTTCCATGTACATATTGTTTCTTCAGCACCACATACTAGTACTTCAGAAATTATCCTCAAAGAGTGATACACAAATACTTAGACCTAGTAAATATTCCAAATGTCTGTGAACTATGAACTATGTGCTATGTATAATGACAAATCAATGCATAAGGACAGTTAAAAAAATGTCCATAGCAAACACTGTTTACTAAAAAGGATACAAGAGATATACTATAAAGAAAAAGAAGGGAGAAGTAGACTTACATATGGGTGGTGCTAAAATATTCTATATAATCAACTTTACAGAAATATGATGTAATAAATTCTTATATTGCCTTTAATCTTCAAAACTATGAAGCAAAGTGAGCTTAAAACAAGCAATATCTAAGGACTGTGAAGCAAAGTACAGCATCATACACATAATTAATAACACATAACAATCAAAACATAAAGAAAGCTGCAAGACATCAGGGCAAAAGAAAACAAAGAAAATGGACATACAAATCACCTTGCATTTGAGTTCCTCCTCCAACACTTGTTTGATATCCTCCAGGGGGGACTCAGGAGCCTTGGAGTGGAGTACCTTCATGGTATTCACATATTCCTGAGGCAGCAAGTATTCCAGAGAACCCAAGTGTTGGCCAACCTGAAGGACAAAGCTTACTCACCACCATCTTTACCATCTCCTTACTAACCCTCCCACAGTAATGCCTTCAGTACTTCACTTGTAAATAGAAAACCCAAGTAAGGAATAAACATAAAATGTAATAATTATTGAAAATGAAATCCATTGTATTGGAAATAAGGACTAATGTAGTAAGATCAAGATATTAATATGATAACATGTTTTTACAACATAAGCCATTATTTTTTCTCCTTAAATGCAATCTTCTTTAAAGAAAATGAAATAGAACTTGGGTCAAAATAAAACCAGCCATGTTTGAGGTCACTCTTATGGTGCTATAATTCAGCAGAAGAAAACCTATGGAAATAGTACTTGAAAAAGTGTCCTCTCACCTTGACAAAGGCACCTCCATTCACACAGCAGAGCTCCAGTAGCTTCTGAGCAGCACGAAGGTGTGCCTGTTGGAAAACCATAGGCTAATCAAGTACAGAAATATCTCTAAACCTAAGTCTCATACCACTCTTTCATATCCTTTCCCTTTAAGAACAACTTTTGAAACCTGCAGCCAAAGCAGTACACTAGGTTGCCAGCCATGCTTCCCTGCAATGAAGCCTTCCATTCTGTTTAAATGTTATTCAAACTTTCTTTAACAAAACAATACAATAGTACTTAAGTTATAACTTATGAAGCAAATTCCAATATAACCTTATATGAAACATAACTAAACACACTCACACACACTGGGAGAGACATCTCAATTACATCTAAGGCAACACAATCCATGGCATAATTACCTGAGACTTGGCAATACTGTATTCCTCTGAATTTGGAGTGATCTTCCCAGAGTACAGGGTGCTTTTATAGTCAGCAACAATCTTTGTCACCTATGAAGGACAAGCAAAAGTGAGAAATGTCAAGGAAATAAGTTTGATTACAAGTGTGGACACTTCATCAAAAGTATCCTGCATCTGGTATACAGGGTGGGGGACAGTCTTATTATGAAGAGCTAGAGGTAAACTAGTGTGCACTGCTTGGTCTTGATATGAATGTATGTGGTCAGCTGTGCTATGCCTCAGCTCTTGTGGTGTAGTATTGGGGTCTACTAGATTATTTTATCAAGGACCAATGGAACTTACAGTGTGAAAAATGTGTGCGTCTGATTGTCTGGGTAATGCCATGTGGGACTGCCAACCTGGTGTACAGATAGACTAGAGTGGAATATGATTACTGACTGACTTACTCAAAGGGGGAAATTGTATACATATAGACATGAAAACTTAATGACAGTCTAATATTCTTCCTAAATGGCACAATAGATCCAAGCCAAGCTGTACTATCTCTCACCGTCACTGCTGCCCGGCCAAACCTCACAGCACCAATGCCTGCAGTCTCCAGCTCATCAAAATTGTAGGTGACCACTCCACTGCCCACCCCAAGAAGGCCTAGTCGGACAAGATTCCTGTATACCATTCTGCAAAAAGAAAAAAAAAAAAAAAAAAAAAAACATAATATTTTACTAATATTGGAAATTACCAATATCATTATTATTGCCATTTGCATTTCTTATTATCTGACTCCTTTCAATCTTTATATATACATAAATGTCTACTCTAACTTACTCTAAATAATACAGATGGGAAATTTTTTACTTTCAAAAGAACATAATAAAAATAAGGGAAGCTGCAAGATGCCGTCAAGCAAATACAAGGTACTCCTTGTATGAAACATAATTATACTTCCATCTATCATTCTTACCAATAACCTTCATCAAATCTTTTAAAGTTAACAATAGAAATCTGATCAATGTCCCATTCTTATTACTATACAATCTAGCTTGAATAAGGTTGAATGGATTGTTTCTTGTACTATCCCAATTATTGATCCTGAAAATTTTGCTGGACAGATGTGAGAACTAGAAATGACCAAGCACCACAACTATGCAGTAAAATTTTGTTCTAAACAGTAGTGCCTCAACTTAAAGAGTTCAATTCATTCCATGACAGAACTCATAACTTGGCATACCTATTGTATCTCAAATAAATTTTACCCATTGAATCTAATTGAAAATGCCATTAAAAAAAAAAAAAAAAAAAAATAATAATAATAATAACAAATATTGTATAAAAATATATTAGTAAACTATAAGAAAGAAGAATACAAAGAAATAAACTGGTTTCATAAACTGTACTTACCTTGGAGATCAAACATCTTCAAAAACAAGAGGATAATGATGGAGGTGGAGGTAAGCTTAAAACCCATGGTCAAATACAAGAAATTTTGCTAAATAACTGGATAAAAGCACAAAACATTACCACACCACAAGAAATGCTTCCAATGTGAAAAAATAAATAAACTGAATGCACTGGACGCAGGATGCTTGGTGGATGTGGTGTTTGCTTCGCTAACTAACAGCGGCATAACTCAGATTTTGGCTCACAAGTCAAAGTGAAAATTTGGCCGAGTGACAGCTTATATCTCAGATTATTTGTATATAAAAGCACTCATAAGTCAAGGTTCTACTGTACTAGTATGCAACTAAATAACATAATGAAAATCACCAATCTCCTTTACCTTTTTCCCTTCCCATAAGAACCTTTAAAATCTTGAGGGAAGCTGGTATTTTTAGGGGTTAGTGGGGACATAAAAAATCACCCAAATTTTATAGGCATAACATGACATAATTCAACATAGCTTATAATTTAATGAATATCAAACAGCTATTATTATTTCGCCATGCATTCTTAATGTGTAAGAAGGAAGCCACAAGCCAGTTGATAACATCCTAACGTTAAATATATTAGTTATCTGGTTTTATGAATTACCTAGTTACATGCATTATCAGTAATAGGAATTGCCCAGGCGGAACGAATGGGAACAGCGGTTTTGCTTTTTCACCACAAAACCTATTATAGACTGCAGTCACATTAATCCGTTACATAAATAACTTAGTTATATCAAATAAATTCCATGCATCTTATAACTAGCATTACACAGCACCTGGCGGGAGGGTTGCTCGGCACACAATTCAGGACTCACCTTTCCTCAGGTATTTCCGCCGCTAATTACCGACTCTGGGCAGCATTCATCAACTTCTTCGCCTCCAGGGATCTTGCCTTCTCACCTTCACCTGGGGTCCCACAGAGGAAGGCTTGATAAGGTCATGCAACGCCATCCAGTGCAGGTGTCATGCAAGCTGACTCCTAGATGTGGATAACTGTAAATAGTGTCAGCTGGCAGGCTGGAAATTCGTCTGCTGTGGCTGTTGGAATATACTCTACGTTCAACGGTGCTCTTATTGTGCCCCTTGCATTGATTATTGTGTGTCTATGGATGTCTTGTATGTAGAGAAAACTGTATCTCTCAAGGTTTGGTTAAGGTAGTGTTTTGCAGCTACACACTGCCTAGAACGAAACGTGACATAACTGATGATGTAACAATTGTACCATAGAGGCATAGACTGCATTGTGTAACTTGGCTAAGTGTATTCTTCAGTGTATACATTTGTCTATGGTTGTGCAAAGAAAACTTAAAGTCTTGAAGTTTTCCTTAGGCGGCATTTTGCAGCTTCAAATTACAGGGTACATGATAAAGCAGGTGATGTAACAACGTGTGGCCTTCGTGACTTGTGTAAACACTTGGCGAGGTGTATGTTAGGCCTATGTTCGCCTTGTTGAGTTCTGTGCTTGGGTGTATAGTACTTCATTTTTTTCCGTTGTATTAAATTATCTTTTTCATCTACGTATATTTGTTGTTGCATAAGGTTTTGGTAAATATTACTAAATAATGATGGGTTTTGAGTATTTGCGCTACCAAGAACCAACAAAATATTCAAAAGCAGTTTGTTTTAATTCCCACAGGATGATAGGTATAATAACTTTTTGACATTTTTCTATATACATTTAAGAATAAATGGAGAGTACTATTTGTTTCCGTTCTTAGACTTTTTTTTAACGCAAAAGGGAACCTTGCCAAGGGTAACAAAATCTTAGAAAAAAAAAAAAAGCCCAGTGGAACTGCAGCAGGTTCCCTAAAAGATCTGAAAGAACTAGCCAAAAAGCCAGGGACAAATGTCTTGAAACCTCCTTCTTAAAAGTCATCAAGTCGTAATTAGATGGAAATACATAAGCAAGCAATTAGAGCTAGAACAGCTAGCTCCAGACTTTACCAGTGAAAGGTATGAATGATTGAGAATATTGGTTAACTCTTGTATTAGAAGGTCGGACAGATAGGGATGAGAGGAAGAAGAAATTAAGTCTGTAGCAATCGAGGCCGCAGGAGGAGGGAAGGCATGCAGTTAGCAAGATCAATAGTAGTTAATAATTATGAAAATAGCGATAAATGACAGAAAGAGATGCAACATTTCGGCGGTGAGAAAGAGGCTGAAGACAGTCAGATGAGGGGAGTTGATGAGATAAAAAGATTTTGATTCCAACCTATCTAATAAAGCTGTATGAAACCCCCAAAACATGCGAAGAGTATACTCGATACAAGGACGGATAAGGCTCTTGTACAGAGTTAACAGTTGGAAGGGCGAGAAAAACTGGCGGAGACGCCACAGAACGATTAACTTCATAGAAGCTGTTTTAGCAAGAGATGAGCTGTGAAGTTTCCAGTTAAGATTATAAGTAAAGGATAGGCCGAGGATATTCAGTGTGGGAAAGGGAGACAGTTGAGTGTCATTGAAGAAGAAGGGATAGTTGTGTGGAAGGTTGTGTCAAGTTGATAGATGGATAATTGACTTTTTGAGGCATTGAACACTGCTAACTTTTCTTTGCCCCAATCAGAAATTTTATTGGAGATTTTTTTTTTTACCAGATGCCAGAAGTCACGAGGGGATTTAGAGTTTGAAAGATTTTGATATTTTCTTTTTATGAAAGAGTGTTTGGCAAGTTGAAGAACAGACGTGGCATAATTCCGGGCAGAAATATAAAGTACATGAGATTCAGGAGATGGAAGGCTCAAGCACCTTGTATGGGCAACCTCTCTATCATGTATAGCACGAGAACAGGCTGTGTTAAACCAAGGTTTAAAAGGTTTAAGCTGAGAAAAAGAATGAGGAATGTACGCCTTCATGCCAGACACTATCACCTCCGTTATGCGTTCAGTACACAGAGATGGGTCTGTGACACATAAACAGTAATCATTCCAAGGAAAAATCAGCATAATACCTCCTCAGGTCCCCCACCCCAATCTGGCAGAGGTAAAACACCAGAGGCACCTCCGCTTTGAGGGGCCTAAGGAGGGATTGGAGAAATAGGACAAGATACAGAAATGAGATTGTGATCGGAGGAGCCCAACGAAGATGATAGGGTAACAGCATAAGCTGGAGGATTAGAGGTGAGGAAACGATCAAGAATGTTTGGCGTATCTCCAAGACGGTCAGGGATACGAGTAGGGTACTTCACTAGTTGCTCTAGGTCAGGGGTTCTCAACCTGGGGTACGCGTACCCCCAAGGGTACGTGAGAGGAATTTTTGGGGTACGTGGCGGGTTTCTCAAAATGCTTCAGTTTTAAATAGCAGCAAATTCGTTTGTAGTATACAATGTGTCCTTCACTAGAACCAGGACACGTTAACAACGTTAACAAGGAAACTCTTGGAGTTATATCACTTGAGAGGAAGCTCTCTTGGATTACAGTTGCCACACAACCTTGCAAACCTATAATATTTGCTCCGATTTCTTATCTTATATGTTATTCACACACACAGTGACTTATTTATCACTGTTACTAGTTACAAGTTGCAACTAGCTGCAAGCAACACTAGTTCACTGCCATAATGATCGAAAATTGTCTGATATAGTTTCTTTTTGGTAAATGCATTGCATGTTAGTCACATATAGTGTCTCCCTGTGAGGTACCAGTTCCTATCGACACTACCTCATAGAAACATACTAATATTAATTAAAAATTGTGTCTGCTCCACATATATAACACAATTTAAACTTAATAAACTAAGTCAATAAACCATGCATTTATTGTTACCCTTCCTGACGCTGCATTGTGGGTAAGGGTACGTGATAAATACTGAAAGACTTCGAGGGGTACATCACATTAAAAGGTTGAGAAGAAGAAGAATTAACCTGTGCAGAAGCGAGGTGAAATGTGTGTTAAGGTTCCGTGCTGTCTTCAAGTCTCTAGAAATGAAAGATCTTGGTACACCAGACAATTATGTTTTGCTCTATATTATGATGTCAGTCGTATAAACTCAAGTAACTATAAAGAAATACCATGGTAGAATAAGAACAGAAAAATACTGGTAGGAGTAAAACCCTGGCAAATCAATAGATACATCATAATACAGTGTTTAGAGACGATTACTCTGTACCGCGAGACGATACTGACTCTCTCCTGCGAACACTGAAATTGTGACAGTTTGGGTCCTCTCCTATTGATATTAATCAAAGTATTGCGATTTATTCACAATAGTAATATATTACACTCCGACGGAACACGGGCCTAATGTGTTTGAGATGTGGCATTTTGTTTTAGTACATTTCGCTCTATATAGCGACTGTTTAGGACTAAAAAACTGTAGCTTCAGGTAGATATTCAATAATGTTATCTATCGATTTTCAGTCTTAAAGTAGGGAAAATTACGAATATTGATGCATTTCTTTTATAGTCCTCCTTGCTTCTCGAAAAGGTGCACGAATTTAGAAAAGGTTGAAGAACACTAAACTGTACCCTGAAAAAAAATACAGTAAAAAAGATAAGATAAAAATGACCAACATCTCTATTATTATGGAAGCTAATAATAATAATACCAAGACTAATTAAGTAATTCAGAGATAACGAAACGAACGACGATCACGAGAGCTTCCACGATAACAGTGTGTACGATAAGATTTGATTCCAGATTCCTCGATAGCGCTCCGAGTTTCCAAGATAACAATGGCATTCCAGTTTCCTCGATAGCGATGCAAGTTTCCAAAATGACGATGCCTTTCCATGATAAAGATGCCCTTCCAGTTTCCAAGATAATAATGCGAGTTTCCACGATCAAGATGCAATTCCAGTTTCCACGGGAACGATGCGGGTTTCCACGATGTCGATGCGGTTCCAGTCCTCACGATGCGATTTCAAGACACAATATTGAAGTCCACTTGCCTACACAGGTACTGGGACGAACCCTTTCACCCCGTAAGGATCCACCCAACACCCTTGAGTGCGAGTAAAGTGACGCTGCCACCTTCCTGCGCTGCAATTGAAGTCCACTTGCCTACACAGGTACTGGGATGAACCCTTTCACCCCGTAAGGATCCACCCACACCCTTAGGTGCGAGGAGAGTGGCGCTGCCACCTCACTGCGACGCAATTGAAGTTCACTTGCCTACACAGGTACTGGGGCGAACCCTTTCACCCCGTAAGAGTTCACCCCAGACCCGTGAGTGCGAGGAGAGTGACGCTGCCACCTTACTGCGCCTCACACGGGTAGCCATGAGCATAACCCGCCACACTCCACTCCCCAAACACTGTCAGTGAGTCCTTTTCACCCCGTAAAGGACCACTGGTACGGTCAGTGCCTGGCTCATGGCGCACAGCGTGCCCTCGTTCATGGCGAGTTGTTCAGCCCGATGTCATTATAAGCAGAGGTCCTGTACACACCACTCACCACCAGACTCTATGCAAGGAGCCCTTATCACCCCTTAAAGGCCCCTCACGGCATCATCTGATGGACGGTAGACACGGCACCCTGCTTAAGGCGACGCCTTGCCTAGTATGAGGCGCTGCAAGTTGACAACAATCAGTGAGCTTGAAGCCGCGAAGGAAAATGAGTCCACGCTAACAATGGGATTCCACGACAGGTTGCGATTCCAGTGTCCACGGTACAGATGTGTTTGTTGAGGATAACGATCCGTTTATCGAGGCTAACGGTGCGGCGATGGCGATGGCGAAACGATCCAAAGTATTATTACCTACACAGGTACTGGGACGAAACTTTTTACCCAGAAAGGGTCAACCCCAGTCCCGTGGTTATGAGAGCAGTGACGATGCAACCTTGCAATGCCTCACACAGGTCGCCATGAGCAATGACCCGCCACACACCACTCCCCAAACGCTGTCATGAAGTGAGTCCTTTTACCTAACCTAACCTTTAACCTAACCTAACCTAACCTAACCTAACCTAACGTAAAGGACCCCTGGTACTGTCAGTGCCTGGCTCATGGCACATAGCGTGCCCTCGTTCATGGCGAGTTGTTCAGCCCGGTGTCATTATAAGCAGAGGTCCCGTACACACCACTCACCATCATATTCTATGCAAGGAGCCCTTATCACCCCTTTAGGGCCCCTCACGGCACCATCCGGTGAGTGGTAGACATTGATCTCTTGCTTATGGCGACCCTTGCCTAGTGTGATGCGCTGCAAGTGGACGACTAGTAGTGAAGCTTGAGGCCACCAAGGAAAAGCAGGACCTGCAGCCAGTTCCTGCCTTGGGCCCCAGGCCGGACCCGACGGCCACCTCCTTCCCCCGTGCGGCGCCCAAGGCCGTCACGGCCCTCAAACATCTTTAGGCCGAAAGTTCTCAATCGTCGTTTTAATTTTGATTCGAATATAAAATCGTCGATGGTAAATGAAAAATAGCTTTGGTGTGAAAGTGTGCAAGAGTTAGCTGATTAATGAAACAAGGTGAGGCAGCTTTGCTCCGGAGTATTTAGTGTACTTTGCATGTTGCTGCCGTGAATGTGTACGTGTTTGTAGGTAACTGGATAGAAACAGTAGACCAATGGTAGTTGTGTAGCTATTGGGGAACTTTTGAAAATTAGTTAAGCTTCTGGATAGAGTGGATGAGTGCACACAGGTTTGCGTGTCTTATACATAAACTGCCACTTGTAAACATAAATTTTTCTATTTCATGCTCTTAGAAAAAAGCAAACTTAGTTTTCTTTATTTCCCTGATCACAATGACGTATAAATATCAATGTTTCAATCATAAGGAAACACTAGGAGAGGACCCAAACTCCCGTTGAAGTTGCCAGATTCAACAGATATCGTAATATTTCACAGAAAAGATGGTCAACTGCATATCGTATATTTTTGGATATTCTTTTGTCACGTAAGGAGATATCAAGATAGGTAAAGTATTTCTAAACATGTATCTACGACAAAAAAACGCTATAATAGTAGAGTTAGGTTATAACTATGCATTGTGTTTTTTTATATACCATCTTGCTCTATTCCTGGGACAAAGATTACTTCTTCCTCAATTGATAGCTCCAAGTTAGTATGATATTTTCTTTCCTTCTAGGTTAGTAAGTAGACTACAAGACACCATGAACCTATGAAGCCCCGTAAATGAGATTATTTTCATAACTTAGAAATCAAAGTCTGATAATGAGATTGTCTATTGCCAACCAAACCGTTCTGCATAGACGTCTTCAGCGTCATAGAGACCTAATGATGTTAGCTCATGGACAGTGGCCATCCTGACAGCGCGAAACCACAGGGGGTTCATAAGAAGATTTCCAGGGGTACTTAGATAGCTGATCTAATAAAATCCTTTGCAGTGCCATTGCATATTGAGTTCCATGTTCCATGTGACAATACTGGGGGTACTGGTAGATGGTCTTATAACTCAGGGGGTTCTTAACGATAAAAAGGTTGAGAACCCCTGCTCTAGGTAATGGAGGATAGCAAAGTTGAAGACTAGTTCACCAGGATGATTAGTGAAGGGAGAGAAATGCCAAAGCTGGTGATGAACATTGAAATCTCCAAGGATGGAGATCTCCCGTAAAGGGTAGATGGACAGAATGTGCTCCACTTTGGAAGTCAAATAGTCAAAGAATTTACTTTAGTCAGATGCGTTAGGAGAGAGATAGACAGCACAGATAAATTTAGTTAGAGAGTGACTGTTGAGCATGGGCACAATAGCAAGTTAACCCCTTCAATACTGGGACACATTTTTACCTTGAGTTTTATGTATAATTAGACTATTCTATTGACATTAGGAAGTGAGTTTTTGAAGCTCTAAAAAAATCACCACATAGTAAGCAAAATCAATATGGAAACATGTCATGGTACTGAAGGGGTTAAGTCGTTACACATAGACGCAACATCCAGCTTTGCAAGGAACGAAAACGAGAATAGAGAAAGTAGGAGGGAACAGAGAAGGGGCTACTATCAGTTGTCTCAGACAGCTGTGTTTCGGTGAGGAAAAGATGAGGTTAACTTTAAAATTCCCACCCCTAGGAAATTAGTTTCTATTCCTCGCCTCCCCATCACACCCTCATTTAAGCAAAACCACATTCATCAGTGATCTCTTCTTGCCAAGTGCCTAGTCAAAACTTTATTTCTTATATGAGTACAGTAACATTTACGGCGTCTCTAATCAATTGACTACCAATCCAGAGACCCTATATCAATCTAGCTCGTGGAACGTACGTTGCATTCTACCGCCCACCACCCACCGGTCACTGTTAGCACTGAACGTGTGTTTATATATTTGGTACTTGACTGCCTGGATGTCATTCACCATGTTTCCCAGCCGCGCGGCCAGTGGAAGGGTCCACAGGCTATATGCAATAAGAAACAGTACCGTTGGTGAATGACGAATGACATGCTCAACCACTATAGTGCAAGGTTACTCTCTCGTCGCAGAGATCATTGCCAACCTGATTGATTGATTGATTGATACCCCCTGGGCAAAGACTTAAGGTTAAAGTATCACAAAAATAACTCTGGACAGTATACACAACAAGAATACAAGTACCTATTTCAACAAATAAATACACATATTGCACACCTTATTGCCTAAGACATCCTACAGTCTGGGAGCAAACTGAGGATATTCCCTGAGTATTTCCTTGAGGGTGGCAGAGTCTAGGAGATGGTCAATGAGGCTGTACAAGTCATGCTGACCTTGTGGCCTAAATTTAGCAATGAGAGGACATTCCATGATATAGTGACGCAGAGTGTGTCCCCTTGGTATAGCACACAACACACAGCACACACCAGGAGAAGCACTGACTTCCCAAAAGTATTTGTAGCCTAATCTGAGCCTCATTGCCACCCTGTCATGTGATGCAGTATGTCTCCCGTAGGTGTAAGCACAGCTCTGGGAGACATGTGCATAGTGAAGACTAGTGCTACTGCCCCTATGGCAACAAAGCTCCAACTGATCACTAATGCTACTTTGTACAAAGTCCTTAATGCTACTCTTAACATAACCCAGAGTGTACTCAGTGCCAGGGTCCACTGTGTCATCTTGTAGGGCACACTGAGCTAGATTGTCTGCTTTTTC
Source organism: Portunus trituberculatus (assembly GCF_017591435.1). NCBI lineage: Eukaryota > Metazoa > Arthropoda > Malacostraca > Decapoda > Portunidae > Portunus > Portunus trituberculatus. Next base: position 10,722,522 of record NC_059302.1, on the reverse strand, counting down.
ATTTAGCGGGATACCCACATGAGAGGGTATCCAGATGAAATGGACCGTGGCACCGGCACCTTCTAGGGCGTGGATGAGATCAAGACACTTATTAACTAGGTCACAGTTCATGGGGGAGGTGGATTGAAGGGCGTACAATGCAGCCTGACAGTCAATAAAGAAATATACATTCTTATGGAGAGGCGCCACAATGTGGAGCGCCTCCAGAACAGCATACAGTTCTGCTCTAGTGGAAGACATGGGTGCGGGGAGCCGCCTGGAAACCTCAGTGTCAGTGTAGAAACTGGCAGAGATGTAGTCACGGATGAACAGCCCACATCCAGACCTGCTGCCATTGACTGACCCATCACAATAAACATGAATAGCCTCAACGTGTGGGTACTTGGACAATTTAGTCATGAACATGTCTTGCAGCACATGAGGGAGCCAGTCCCTCTTGAGCTGATGCAGTGAGTGAATATCAACACTGACACAGTGAGGGTTCCAGGCGGGTTGCAGCAGTGACATAACAACGTTAATACAAGCCTCGACTACACCTACACTTGTCAGTACTCCCAAGATCTTCCTGAGGTATGGTGATGTAGGAGTGCGAGGATCATGATACAGGGGGGTCAGTGATCCCTTTAGAAAGTCAGAGCCCGTGCATAGCATCCGACTAATTGTGCGACAAGTAATTTCCTGTACCCTACACATAATACTCGGCAGGTGCAGTTCAGCTCTGAGGACTTCAATCTGTGCAGTCCTGGGGCATCCCAAGATTATCCGCATGGCTTCATTCTGTACAAGCTCCAGGGGACGGAGTTGAGTGGCACTAAACTGTATCAAAACAGAGACGGCATAATCAATAAGGGACCGTATGACTGATATATAGAACATTCTTAGGACTGGAATGCCCGTCCCCAGGCCCCTGTTGGCTAGCAGCCAAAGTGGTGCTAGTCGTGGCAGACAGAGGTCTCGAACATAGTGGACGGCTTGAAGAGACTTCCTAAAGCTCATCTGAACACCCAGGTACTTGTGTATATGAACTCTAGGGATGGGGATGTTATTTACAGTGGGCAGCCGAGAGACCTTCCCTTTAGCTTGAAATTTTGTTTTACATTCATTAATCACTAGTCCCATTTGGACACACAACACTGCCAGTTGTGACAAAGTAACCTGGAGAATCCTGGGTGTGGGGCATTGGAGGAGTATGTCATCAGCATAGATGAGGACCTGGGTGCCCTGCGGAAAGGAACAGCACGCAATTTTGTCCATTAAAACATTGAAAAGCATTGGACTAAGGACTCCACCCTGTGGTGTTCCAAGCTCAAAAACTTCCTCAGAGGAGACTGCATCTTGAAACCAAACCTGTGCTGTTCTATTGTACAAATAGTCCCTGATCCATCCTTTGACATCTTTGAGAATGAGTTCCTCCATAATAACATCTTTGTTGGCCCTGTCAAAGGCACCCTTGAGATCAACGAAAGCTCTGCAGGTAGCATCCTTATTTATAAGACACTCAACAAAACAATGACTAGTAGAGTGACCTTTTAGGAAGCCATGTATATTGCCAGAGGGTACATGGCCCACCTTGTATATAAGCCTGTTCAATATTACCCGTTCCATCATCTTACACAGACAGCTGGTGAGAGAAATAGGGTGAAAAGTGCCATCACCTTTGGGTATTGGGATGACGATGGCTGTTTTCCAAGAGTGGGGAAGCTTGCCTGCAGTGAAAGACATGTTAAATAAATCCAAGATAGGGTTGTCTACCTTTACCTCCGGGAGAGCATTGAGGATATCATAGGTGATGCCATCCTTGCCAGGAGCTGTTGACTTGCCCAACTTGACTGCCGAGAGGAGTTCGTCATGCGTGATAGGCACACAGGTGTCGTCCAGCAGAGGAACACTGTGGCAAAGCAACTCCATCCTTCGTGGTCTTTGCTGATCAAGCGCCTCCTGGTGTTCCACAGGAAGGCCAGAGAAGGATGAGGCTTCCTTCCACTGCAAGATGAATTCTCGTGCCCTGCCTGCAGGATCAGAGTCACACACCTGCCGTCTGGACTTGCCCCGGACGCTGTTGACATGGTGCCACACCTCCTGGAGGGACCGAGTCCTGCGCACCTTGTCCAGGAAGGAGACCCAGTACTTCTTCCTTTCCTGCTGCCGCAGATCCATGAGGTGTCGATCCACGGTAATCATGGCATCCCGTGACTCTGTGTCTGCTGGGTTGAGCTGCCAACGTCTCTGGTAGGCAGCGAGCGTCTGTTGGCAGTTCAGTATGACAGGGTCGGTAGCGTAAGTCCAGCGGCGTGGAGCATGGACCTTTGCTGGAACCCTTGGAGTCGCGATGAATCCCTCGATGGTGTGCAGGAATCCGTCGTACAGTGCCTCTGCATCAGCAAAGCAGCCCTTCACGGCAGCGTACCATGCCACCACATGGACGACGAGGTCCGTCATCCTGGATGGTGGCACCCTCAAGCGCTTCCTGGGCACTGCCGGGGCGGACTGCACCGGGAGGGTCGTCTCCAGGGCGAAGTGGTCGCTCAGCAATGACCTGACAAGATAAGTTTGGGCAGTATACGTTGGCATATTGATGAGGGCTACATAATCAAGTCTGCCTCCTTGAACATTTGTGGGTGTGTGGTCCCCAGTAAGTACAGCTGTATCTGTGGTGTCAAGGAAAGCCTTCCAGCGCACACCATTGACATTGGTGGTGAGGTGGCTTCCTAGTTCCTTATGCCTGGCATTAAGGTCATCCATGATAACACTCTGCTCTTCAAGAACATACTCAGGAAAATTTGCAATATTAAGGGCACCAGCATGAATGTGCATGTTTACAAAGTAAATAATTTTACCCACAGTGTGTAAGCAAACAGTAATAAATTCAATACCCTCAGTGACACACCCTAAATATAAGGAAACTCAATAAAAAATACGCCCAAAATATACAAAATAAACCCCGAAACATTCGATCCCGTGCACGACACCAGGAGGAATTAAGAGGAAAGAGATGCTAGGAGGGAGAACAGTTATAATGTGGAAGGCGCGAGTGAAGGAGGAAGAGGAAAGTAAATTTGACATACAAGCAGGACAGTCAAGTCAAACTGTGTACAGGACTGGTGGAGACTGTTGCTGCTGCCGTCGCCGTCGCCGTCGCTGTTGAGCTAGAATTTCTATCTTAGCATTTGGAGCTTTTATTTTGTATTTCAAGCTACAACTGAGTGTATCATTTCACGGAAGCGCGCTTAGATGCTCTTTTGATTTGTCACACTGTCATTGAGTAAAATGTGTTGATTTTATAATAAGGTTTAGTCTTGTTAAAGTTAGATATTATAGTTTTATTTATTTATTTATTTATTTGTTTGTTTATTTTTTTACATTTGGTGGTGATGGTGTAACTTTTTCTAGATTGCAAAGTGAGTTAGCATGCTTGTTAATAAGTCAACATGGCCAGACTTAACAGTGGTTTATAAAATGTTAAGATTTTAATGTTTTTTTTTTTCTAAAATTTTTCATGAAATCACTTCTGATTCTCGGTAAGTGTTGGATGCCTGAGAAGACAGTTCATACTGTCTTAATTTATTTTATGTACTGTACCTGTGAAGTTGAAATGGCTAGACGTTTCACTACTTTTAATAGTGAGAATGTTTTAATACTTTCTTACTATACTTAATTTACGCTTTTCTTTGATACTAGTTAGGCTGGGGATGTTTCAGTACTGTGGATATGATACTATATAAAATATCCACCTGCCCCTGTGACGTCATCAAGTGGGCGGGGCCTGGTTCTGTTGCCGCCTGTTGGCAGTGATGCGCTTATATTTGGTATATTTAACATTGTTTTCCAGTCACCGGGTGCTCCTAAATGGAGCTACATGATTATGCTATGCTATCAGTCGTTCATATGTGATTGTCATTGGTGGGTATTGGTACGGTGAAGGCTTAAGTGAGACAGAATGGTGGTGGTGACATCAGGTACGGGCGACTGAAATTGCAAGTCGGAAAACTTCACATAGTACCGGACTTACCATTAGACAACAGTATAGGCGGTTGCTTAGGGATCCGAGTTTATGGGGGCCCCATGAAATTCCTCATACACTTAGGGTTAATAGTGGTTTTTGTTACCGCCCATCAGGTGGTTGCAGGACAGTGAGACCCTCACGTTGACGCGATAATATATATATATATATATATATATATATATATATATATATATATATATATATATATATATATATATATATATCGGTCAGAACCTGTTGACAAGAAACACCACGATAAAAACAATACAATAAGCGCGTTTCCCTTTGGCAAGGATGTAGGTGAAATAATTAGGACCCCTCGACGGGTCGAATCCTTATATTACACCCACATTCCCACCACATGAGAACGGCCGTGATATAGGTAGCCTACGTATACATTATGCGAGACTAAATACACTATGCGACACTAAATACGATAAATAGCATGCGGGGTAAATACGTATACGTCTGAAGGTAGTGAAGGACGATGAACTCAAATGTTCGGGTCTACGGCACGTTACAGAGGAGATGACGATGTTAATGTGTACTCTGTGATAGCTTGCTATGGACTGCGCAATGGTGTGGAACGGCATGAGGCAGTGACCTCACTCGCTGACCCAGGAGTTAACATAAGAACATAAGAAAGGAGGGAAGCTGCAAGAGGCCGACAGGCCTATACGAGGCAGTCCCAGTGTGCTTAATCTACCTAATTCCATCTATCTTCCCCATCCATTTATTTATCTAACCTTCTTTTAAAGCTCCCTATTGACTCAGCCCTGACTACATGCCCACTGAGACTGTTCCACTCATCAACCACTCTGTTTGAAAACCAGTTCCTTCCCATTTCCTTCCTAAACCTGAATTTTTCAAGTTTAAACCCATTATTTCTGGTTCTGTCCCCGCTACTAATCCTAAGAACTACATTCATGTCCCCTTTGTTAAAACCCTTATACCACTTAAATACTTTTATCAAGTCTCCTCTTAACCTACGTCTCTCCAAGGAATGCAGACTAAGTTTTTTTCAGTCTCTCTTCATAGGGTATATCCCTCATTCCCTGTATCCTTTTAGTCATCCTCCTTTGCACTGACTCCAATAGAGCTATGTCCTTCCTGTAATGCGGGGACCAGAATTGTACCGCATAGTCAAGATGTGGCTTGACCAGCGCCAAGTATAATTTTAGTAATACTTCGGGACTCCTGCTTTTAACACTTGAGTTCCCTATCTATGGGACAGGACTCAGCACTTTCTACCTTGTAAACAACTTACAATCTCTCTCTCTCTCTCTCTCTCTCTCTGCAGGCGATAACAGTTTTATTATTTGCACACATTTTTTTCTTTATTAAAATCCATTTGCTAAAATGCCAACAGAATGATTATCCTATTAAATGTGTCTCGGGGCCCCCTATGGATGTTTAAAGGAAACGGGGCAACTCTTCAGTCCCCACTATATTGGATTAGGTGCGGTTGCGGGGCCCCTATGCCTACCTTTGCTTAGGGCCCCCAGATCCCTAAATCCGCCCCTGGCCACACATATAGCTACTAGAAAGTATTGACTAGTTAGCAGCTAGGCTTACCTTAGCCTGAAGTGAATGTACTATACAAATAACTACCCGCCAAGATGTCCTCCTCCAGTGACGATGCGGCGGTAACGTTGCTCTTCTTTTGGCGTACTGGAAGAGTCAACAGAAAAAAAAAAAAAAAATGCCTGTGGATATATCCCTGGCTAAGTAGAGGAAAAAAAAAGGAGTGTCTATCACACACTAATATTAAGAACATTATGCACAATTGCGATCAAATTAAATCCTGACAAGTCTTTAATCCACACTTCCAACAACACCCTGCATTAAGGGAAACAGTTCTTGTAGAGTGGCAGTTATTTCGTCGGACGACGATTTGCGCAAATTTTTTTGTTTTGTTTTGTTTTACTGTGTAATTCATTTCTGGGGTCCCAGATGTGTTCTTTCTTCCCTCACCAATTCTAACATCTCTATATTTGGAAACCATACTTTCAAAGCTTACTCCGTGACTTCATGACGTAAATAAAGTCGCAAATCTACTGAACAAGACCAACATGTTGGTCTTATTTTGCAACTGGTTTTTCCAGTTCCTATAGGCACTGATATTCGGTCGAAAACTACCGAATTGCAATTTCAATAGCAAATTGACACGTACGTGTAAGCCCGCCTTTGAAATGAGTAAGAAAAAATGAGTTAGAGAGGCGGGTTCACACGTGTCAATATATGACTGAAATTCACACTGAATATCGATTGGAAAAATCAGTCGCAAAACTTAAAAACAAGATCAAAATGTTGGTTTCGTTCAGTCGATTTGCGACTTATTACGTTGTGACGTCACGGAGAAAGATTTTAAATTGTGGTGTCGATGTAGAGAAGATTTTGGAGTTGGTGAGGGAAAAAGAGCACATCTGGGACCCTAAAAGTTAATTCTACAACAACAACAAAAAGAAGAAAAAAAAAAAGCTTGCGCAAATCGGCGTTCGATGAGATAGCTGCTGCTCTCCGATGAATGCTTCCCTCTTTGCAGTGTGTTGTTGGAGGTGAGGATTTAATACCTGTGAGGACTTAAGGAGGGGGGATGTACGCATATTTCTGACCCAAAATGAGCGATCGGACTACTTTGAGATAAGTGTTTGATCACCTCCAACATCCTGCTGACAACGTGTATACAAGGTTTGGAATCTGTCTCTGGCCTTTAATATTGATGCAACGTTTATGCTATGGCATTCAATCCTACTAAAGGCAAACAGCACGAGCCTAAATAAAATAAAAAACGCGAGACTCAGTAATAGCCCAAGAAGATAAAGTTAAATGACAGAAAAAATATAAGTGTTTGATTTTAAATAATCTAATTCTTCGTGTTCAACAGGGTAGGGTGACAATAAATACTTTGCAGGTCGTACTCGCCCAAGGAAATTCCCGCAAGACTCGCTGCGCGTCGGCGCCGCCTGGACCATGGCCCAGGTGGGTTATAACACCTTAACTGGCCCTGTACTGCCGTCACAGGGGCCGTTAGGAGGTCTTGGGGGTAGTGGAGAGCTAGGATGAATGGTGCAGCATGTAGTGGGCGTGGTGAGAGAGGCTTGCAAGTACCTGGGGCAGTCCAGGGGAGGGGGGAGGGAAGCTGTGATGGCCGCGGAGGGAGGGACGAGAGACGCCAATCTTCCTAACGTAAATTAATCACTTGACGAATTATTAGTACTCTGAACCAGCCTCTCACGCCACTCTGCCGTAACCTCCTTAAGTCATTCTACTCCCTCTTCCTGGCTGCATCCTTCAGCTGTCCTAAAGAGCTCCCTCCGCCTGTGATGCTAATGAATTGCTATTTTTGTCCTGTATTTCTTGGTGTTTAGATGCTAGGGGTGTGCTGATTGATGTGACATTGTTTTATTATAGGTGATGGAATATTGTAAGTGGTGATGGTGGTGGAGGGGGTGGGTGGTGGTGTTGTGAATACTGATGTGCGTGTAGTGGTGGTGGTGGCGGCGGTGACGGTGAGGCATTGCCGTATGGTTGATGCTAATGTCAGAATTGGTGTGATTGGGGAGTAGCTTGTGTTGTGTAATGTCCCCGGTGTCTGGCATGCTCGTGTGAGGCTCATGGTGGAGGAAAGGCTGATGCAGGAAGGTTTCTCTTTGTTCTGGGGTGTCATGGAAAGGTCAGGAGTTGCAGTACAGAAGGCTTAGCAGAGATTTGGTAAGATAATTAATCTTTTGGCTCATTTCATCAGTGCTGGCTACTACTGGACACTCATTTGACACAGTGTGGAAATTGTATGAATTATGATAGACTAGTGTATTATTTGATGTTTATTTTTTATGTCAAGTTTATTTGAAGTTTATTTATGACAAATCAAGAAAAAGTAGAATAGGGTTGGAATGATTTGAGTGGATACATTTTTGAGCAAGGAATTAGTAAAGTGATAATTGGATAGCTATATGAGGGATTTGTACATTCATACCCTTGACTTATGCAATTTCTTTCTGTTGCTGTTGTTGACTCATGATCCTTAGCAGTTGCTAGATCAATTGCTTTTTTTCATTTCCAGATCTTGTCAAGAGAAGTGACATAGGCTGCCCAGGAATTGTGTGAAGGAAGATAGTAACTGGATGTGTGTGTGCGCGTGTGAGTGTCATCTCTGCTGGTGTGAAGCATGACAATGGACACTGGCTTACTCTCCCTCAAGTGGAACAATCATGGAACAACTTTCTTCCATGTTTTGTCTACCATCCGGCGCAAGGTAAGCCTTCTTATTTTTTAATCTGTTGGGCATAACTTGATGAGGTGTGATGTATTATTTGGGAATCATTGATAAGTTGCATCCCAGTGTACTTTACTGCCTGACCTGACAAGCTTTGAGGAAGATGACCACAGGCAGTCTGAGCAGGTAGGCTCTGGTGTAGGTGGGGATGGACTAATTATTAGGCAGGAGTGATTTCTGCTGGCACTGAGTGCTGAGGCATCTCTACCATTGCACCAGTCACCATAAACAATAATGACTCATGATTAGGAAAGCCTTTATTGATGTTTTTGATAATTTTCTGCTTTAAAATTAGTGTGTATGTATTATTTGAATTTTATAGTGAAGACTAAAGTAATTGTGATATATCTCTCTCTCCATGTGCCTTGCAGGAGTCCTACAGTGACGTGACATTGGCATGTGAAGGCAAGTTTTACCCAGTGCACAAGCTGGTGTTGTCCACATGCAGCGAGTACTTTGAGGAAATCTTCAGCCGCACGCAGTGCCGGCACCCAGTCATCGTGCTCAAAGATGTGAAACACGGTGAGCTGGAAGCGCTGCTCAACTATATGTACCTGGGTGAAGTGAATGTGTTACAGGCTGACCTTGCTGGCCTCATTAAGGCAGCCGAGTGCCTCAAGATTAAGGGACTGGCAGTGCCAGATGAGGCACCAATATCCCGTGTTAGTGGTAGCAAAGAAAAGCGTAGTATTGGAGAGGCTGGTAGCTCTTCCCAGTCCAAGCGAGTGAGGCAGGATGAGGGTGGCCTGCCAGGCCAGGTCTATGAGGATCCTAGGACCCAGCGAGGGGACCACCATCCTGGCAGGGAGACGAGGGAAGCCTCGCGCACACACTCGGGGCCACGGCCCCCCTCGCGCACCCCTGAGGAGGGTTACCCTTTCCCCACCTCTGTCCCTAGTCAAGATGTACCGCCACGGGAAAAGCGTGAGGGAAGAGAATCTCAGTCTGATGGGGAGAGATCTAGGCACAAGGAAGGACCCCTAACCCCAACTCCTAGTCAGTCCTTGGAGGTAAGCCATTGCATGTTCTTAGTCACTGCACTGTATCTCCTAACCCTTTGTGAAGTTAGGTCAGTCTCTTCACAGCAAGTGTCTCATATTAGCTTATGTTTATGGAAAGTATATTGTTTTGAGAGGTGTTATCTTACTCATTTTATAATCTTGACCTGATATAAGCTCTCCCTTCCACTGTACAGGTGCTAGACCATGATGAACCCCCTATAGTCAAGACTGAGGTGCTGGAGCAACCCAAGGAAGAAAATGAGAGTAGTGAAGACCTGCTCAACTCAGACAACAGCATTGCCTACAACCCTGCATTACAAGGTGTGGGAGTGTAATCTGTTGTCTGTTCGCCAGTCATAGATGGTCTTCTCTTTGTCATATGGCCCTGGATTGTGATGTGCTTCGGTCATTGGTTCCATTTACTCACACTCAGTCACTGCCTCCCAAATTGACATCTGGTGACATTTTATGAATCTAATTGTTAATTTTCATTGCTGTCCCAAAATGGTGTTTATAATGCAACAGTAAGGTGCTGTCTTCATCTTTGTTTATTTTTTGTTTATTTTTTATTTGTTATATAGCATTGGACTTATTAGATATTTGAACTGTTATAATGTCTTGCCCTTGCTACACAGAACTGTCACTGAAGGTTTGAAATTTGATTGGTGTCATGGTGTGGGTTCATAGATGTGGACAGAAACTGTGTGAGGAAGTGAGCGTTGAGAAAAGAAGAAAAAAATTTTTTTTTTTGAGTCCCAAGAACCGCTTTCCACTATGAAACACATTTTCATCAAGGTCTGTAACCAGACTTGCCAGTCACTGACTGTCATATGTATGGCAAGTGACAAGTTACTATTGGTCTTGGTCACTGAATTTTATTATTTTGTGTTTTTCCCTGTCATGTACTTAAGAACAGTCATGGATGGGACTCATTGTTATGCTCACTGGATGTTGATTTAATAATATTAATGACAACTGCAAAGCAACATGAGTAAAGTCATTACTAGAAGAAATAAGTACACTTTATTATAATATTCAAGTGTTTATGCTTTTTGAGTCCCAAAAACCGCTTTTCGCTATGAAACACATTTTCATCAAGGTCTGTAACCAGACTTGCCAGTCACTGACTGTCATATGTATGGCAAGTGACAAGTTACTATTGGTCTTGGTCACTGAATTTTATTATTTTGTGTTTTTCCCTGTCATGTACTTAAGAACAGTCATGGATGGGACTCATTGTTATGCTCACTGGATGTTGATATAATAATATTAATGACAACTGCAAAGCAACATGAGTAAAGTCATTACTAGAAGAAATAAGTACACTTTATTATAATATTCAAGTGTTTATGCTTGAAACAGGGAACAGTATGTTTAGATGTTAGTATCTATAGCAGAAATTAATTAATAAGCCGTATCATTGTGTGTTACAGGTGATGGTGTATCGGAGGGCACTCAAGGGTTTGAGCCACAGGTGTTGACGTCTCAGCCACAGACGATGGAGGAGCTGGTGGCACAGGCCATGCCAGGCACCTCAGGTCTGCAGGGGGTGAGTGTGCTGTCATACATCTGTTTGTCCAGCAGTTGATCTATCCTTTACAGTAATAACCATAATTGTAAGTCATTTCTTTCTCATGAATTAGGAAATACTTTAATGATTGCAAAAATATGAAAAGATGTACCATATTTCCTTTCCTTTCTGTTGTTTTGTATGACTTTACTTGGTAGTAATATAGTAGTCTGGTTCTCAAGCAGAGGTTGTCATATTATTTTTCATAAATCTAGAAGATATTTTTAATTTATTTGATATGAAAGCCAGTAATAAGTGGTAGGTGTTTATGGTGTGCAGTATCTTACTGATGTTGTGTTGACATTTACACTAACAGTGAGTGGGTCTCCCACAGGACTCCCTTGTAGGTTGGGGTGCGGGGCAGGGAGGAGGTGGGGCTGCTAGTGGAGGTGGGGACCTGACCAGGTTCTCATTAGATGCCTTCCAACTTGAGGACTCCCAGAGTGGTTCTCAAGGTTCTACACAACAGCAGCAGCAACAACAGCAGCAGCAGCAACAACAACAGCAGCAGCAGCAGCAGCAACAACAACAACAACAACAGCAGCAGCAACAACAACAGCAGCAGCAGCAGATGGTGAGTGTTACCCTTTAGTCTAAGTTGTTCACCTTAGCTCCAGGAAGGCACTTCAAACTTGATCAAGACATACCAAGTTTTCTGAAAGGTTTTCTTACGGATTCACCCCATTTGTCAGATTAACACTTCATTTGCCCTAGACTAGTGAAAAAAAAAATAATAATCCACATATCCTATAAATGAGTTAATACTTTCTAATATTTAAGATATTCAGTTAAAAGTAGTTCTAGCAGCAGTATCACTGAAGGGAAGCATCAGTGCTATACTGGCTTGATTGATTCTTTAAAGAAAAATTAAATGAATAGATAAATAAAAAAAGATGCTGCAGTTGCCTCAGCTCAGTAATGATGTACATGTAGCAAGGCACAAGCCTCTTCTGAACTTTGCCCAATCTTAAACTTATACTCTGTGCAATATTTTTCTTATGTCAGTTTATGTCATTCTCCTTAAGACAGGGTGTCAGTTCTGGAAATTCATAGTATGTAATTGAATATAGATTGAAGAATCTACTAGTAATGAAAATTTTCCATTCCTTATTTTATATAGCATTATTACATGTACAGTATAAAAAGCAGTATGGGTGGGAGAAGAATACAGTTTAGTGGGCAATTGTGCATTTCATGTATATATTATGTTTTATCCTGGAGCTTTAGGTGAACAATGGATGTTGGGAGGCTTGAGTGCTGCTGGCTGGATGGCTGATACATATATTCTTGTACCAGAACTCTTCTGCTTCATAAATGCTCATGAAAGTCACAAGTTTCATTGCCTTGTTCTGTTGCCAAGGAAATGAGTATTCTTCATCAGGCCACAGTATGATGCCAATTACTCATCAGAAGCAAATACTGCATTTGTTACAGAGTCTTTGATCAGTGGAAGATTTAAAGGTTACAAATTGTTTGGTGGGTTTCAGCACCAAGAAGTATGGTACATTTACATCCTTTAAGTTTAATTAGAAAACTTTTTTTTCATTAACTTCAATAATTAATAGTTTTGCAATATGATGTATTTAACAACTTACATGTGCATTTTGTCTTGTGTATTCCATAAACCTGTTGTGGTGAAAAGTGGTCTACACCACACCCTTAGAGGTGAACAGGTGGATGTGTAAAGGAAAAAACTGCAGGATAAACTTACGGCAGCAGCTTAGTGCTTATTTGATATCTTTGTAAACTACAGTAAATGCAATTTTAATGGGGTCACTGGGCAACAAGTTTAGGGATTCAAAATCTTGATTTGCTGCTTTCATGTTACTATCTTAACTTGATACACAGGTGAATATTAAGATTTTTTTATGCACATGGCTCATTATAGGCTCAGAAACTGTTTCTTAAATGTTTTTCAGTGTGTACACCAATATGGAGTACATGACACACTGATACCTAGCCCCTCATGGCCAGGAAGATATTATCACATGAGTTAATGATAATATTTAGTTTCATATTTATGGAGTATGGGTATAGAACATCAAGTTTAATATGAATGACCCAAATCTCTGTGGTGGGGAACACCTTGGCTGAACACTCTATAGCCAGATTGGAAGAATACTCTTATAGCAGCCTTGTTAAAAGTGGCAAAGGGACAGAGTGTGAGGACTGAGAACTCTTTCCTTCACATTTTAAATCCTATTGTGTGACAGAGTTGGCTGATGCCTTATCTTATTTTTTGCACTTCAAGGGATGTACTGTCTGGGTATAGAAACAGTAGATAAGTGTTAATGAGTTTAATAAGAACGGACAAAGAATATATATCATGGTTCCTTAAAGTGAACCCTTGACTGCCTAAAATATACTTTTGGCAAGATTACTGTTCATGTGCATCCTGTACATCCAAGCTTTACCTTTGGCTTGGATGTTTCATAAGTTTGTTCATGCCTTGAAATTAACTTTTTGGTTTCATAATGGAGTCCCAGTAGTGTACAGAAAGACTGTGGCGTGTATAATCTGTGTCGTGACTACCAATTATATCACATGCTTGCCCATATTCCTTGCAGACAGTCACTGCCCTAATAACATTTATATGCTTTTCTTCACCAGCACTCCTTTGTAAGTTTTACTTCTGTGCTGGCAGCATGCTGGTAATTTGTAAATAATTTAAAGGGTAAGATTTACATTATAGCTAAGACATTGAGAATACGTATTGACTGATAGTGTCATACCAGCTGTTTGATCCACAGACATTACTGCCTTATCCTACACTCCCTTTCCTGTATATTAGCAATGGACCTACAAAGAAGGGCATTCTTAGTAGTAACTGAATAGTAGAGGTAGCAATAAGAGGAAATTTTTCTTATAATGAAACTTGTGACCTACACAGCTGTCATCTTCCTTATAACTGCTCACCGTTGTGTCAAGGGGTGTTGGCAGTTATTTGAATTCTATGGAAAAACAGCATTTAGTATACAGTATCTGCCTTCCATATTGTGGAGATATCTTTATGTACACCATGCTGACAACCTCGTGAAGGGAATGTTTGAAATAAGATGGCCTACTTAACCGACACATGCAAACATTCCTGAAGACAAAATTTAGTTGAAGCCTATCATTCAGTGCATTACTTGTTTATCATTTGTATTTCTCTTCTATTTAATCATCCCAGAACTTTTTAATCCAAAGCCTCTTTCCTTTTGATCTGTATGAAACATGCCCTCCTATTTCTGCCTTCTATCCTC
>NC_059302.1:10688424-10705924 GCF_017591435.1 Portunus trituberculatus | reverse complement strand
CATCATGACATCATGACAGTCAAGAAGACTTTGCATCTTGTGATGTAATGTTTTGGGGCAGTGCTCGTATGGGAATTTTCATTATGGTCAATCTTGGAGGTAATGTTTGTGGTGCAATAATATTGCATTGTTGCCTGTTCTCTTCAGTAATTGTTTGGATGTAGGGTGTTGGCTGGGTGGACTGTGGCCTGTCTTGTGCTCTGTCATCATGATGGTGTTGTTGTGTTGGGAGTGTATTGCCTACTGCAGAAGATAGTGCTATCTTCTTCTGAACAACTGTTTTACACAGAAAAATAAGACTTTTAAGAAAGCAGATATTATGAGAAGCAGCAACCAGAAACATAACAATATGAATATTCTGCACACACCAGAAAAGATGTGTGTGTATCATCCTTCACCTACAGCTTCTTAAAAAGTGTTACAAGAAATGAAATGGAGAAGTAGAAAGAATGAGAGAACTATTACAATAACTGCTGATAAGGCATACTTCTTTGTGACAAGCTTCAGGCTCTTCAGTGCATTATGACAGCAGTCATCATGTATAGTGATGTTCTGTGGTTGCTTATAAATTAATGTCTGTATTTTAGGTCAGTGTCCACATTGTTTCTATAGAAAAGTTATGTTCTCTGAATCTGCTTGTAAAAGAGCCAAAGAGTGTACATAGAACTTGGTAGAAAATAGTACTTTGAGAACACTCAGCCTTCTTACATGGGATGTCCAAAGCCAAATTTGAGGTGGAACAGTGATCAGTGGCAGAGTTTAGACCCTTGTGACCATAGTAAACACATATTTGCTATACTATTTTCATTCTCTAATCCATCTTAATGTCATATTTGTCACATTCAAGATAAAAATATAATTCTTGAGTTTCACTCATCATTGCTAGAGCCATCATGTTATGTGCTGTTGACAGGAAAATGTTCAAATAGTGAAAGGAACATAATCAAAGTTGAAATACAAGACACTCAGAGAACATGACCTTATGATATCATGGTGGCTACTGATCCAAATTCATCTTATTATTTGATTGATGACTATGGAATGTGACATTATGTGATGATTATTCATAATGCACAACTAAGAGTGGAACTTGTGTTACACAGTAGAAGATTCAAAAGATGGTGAAAAGAACCAGTAAGAAATGTTTTGCCCCAGTTGCTACACTTCGAGATATTTGTAATGCTGGAATTTATATGTTCCAGCTCCATAGGAACTACAGTTCCATCTTTGGTGGTCCAAGAGAGAGATAGTGTGGGAGGCGAGCAGGACTAGGTTCACGAGTGCACATGCGTGGCTGTGTGTATGACTGCAGTGTGTGTGTGTGTGTGTGTGTGTGTGTGTGTGTGTGTGTGTGTGTGTGTGTGTTAGTTACCCTTATGAACGTGGCCTGTGTTGTTTCTCTTGTAGGGCCTGGGCCCAGGACTCCTCCCTGCTCCGCCCCTCCCACGCTTCCCCTGCTGTGTCTGTGGCCGCTTGTTCGGCAAGAAGCACCACCTCAAAGACCACATGTACACCCACACGGGGGAGCGGCCCTATCAGTGCCCTGTTTGTGGCTCAGCCTTCGCTCAGAAGTCAACCATGAGGAGGCATGTGCGTAATGCCCATCGGCTGATCTTTGAGCAAATGTGAGGCTTGTTGGGTGGGAGTGTGGGACCATGATGCCACACAGCCTCCTGGGGCTGAAGGTCTGGGAGGGAAAACGCTGCTCGTGCTATGAATGGGTGGTACATAAGGACATATTTTTATAGTTGTGTTGAAAAGAATTGTTATAAATGTTTATATATGAAAAGATTTTAATTTTATCCCTCATTTGCCCTTCTAACAATGAGTGAAGCAAAACTACATTTCTGCACTGACAGCTGACCACAAGTGAGCCCCTTGGTTTGAGTGGAATGCAAACATGGTGAGTGTAAGTGAGGAATGACGTGGAAGTTGTGAGCCACAGCTCTACATGCTGAGCCAGTGTCAAAAAGAGTGGCAACTGTCTTGGAGATTCATCACTGAGGCGAAATAGAATGTGCTATAAAGCAAAATCTCAATATCCAGATTACATGATGATGAATGCACCACCAACTAACCAACTTTTCATATGCAAACCTTTTACTCTCACCAGCAACTTCACATCAGTGTTTGTATGCAGCAAAATACGTAATCTGTGAGACTCGAGTGCATGCAGTGGCAGGACAGTCAGTTTAGATAATGAGCTTTTCATATTATCCTGATTGTGGCATATCTGAGGTGAATTTATCTTGGTGGTACACATATCATCCACTAAGATATTGGGAATTTATTGACTGGTGTTGGATCAATGGATCTTGGTTAAGAATAATGTGCCCCATTATTTGAGAGGCACGGATTTACTGCCAGTCATTGCGTTGATAAAGTATTGCTGGCAAAAGTTCAACATCAAAGTTACCATTAATATTTTATCGTAGCATGGTGTAATGTTCACCCAGCAATTTCAAACATGCCAAGGTGATGATACCAGGATCAAATTTCATGAAAGGGCTGGAAGAGGATTTAACCCTGGACTTCATAGACACAACAGGGGGAGGGAGATATTCAAGAGTTGTTTGCATTACAGATGAAAAAAAAAAAAGAAAAAAAGTATATAGTGTAAACCAATGCCAGATTTTTGTCTCATAACAGCTATGAACAGTACGTACCACAAGAGAATACACCAAGGAGTGCTATAAAGAAATTACATCTCTTATCACACCACACTGGACCAAGTCAGCAGTCAGATAGATTAGAGTACTGGAGCAAGGACATGGAATTTCCATCCTCACAAAGCTGGTACAAATAACCAAGAAGCAGAGGATAATTGTTGCAAGGATCCACACATTTACCAATAAGTTTTCCTGATTTGTCAATTAGTGTCTTTTCACATTGTGGCTCGGATGAATGTCCTATTCTAGAGCAATGCACCTAATTGCTCTGCTGTTGAAATCATGGAATTAAAGGGCATGAGAAAGAAAAGATGAAGAGGTGGACTTTGCCAAAAGTGCCAGAATGAACACTAACATGTAAACAAATTCCACATGAGAGAACATCCATGGAAATTGCAAGACATATAAGGTGTGGGCATCATGTTACATTTGAAGTACAAAACTGAAATAGCATTAGGCTGGAAGATTTTCAATTTTTCTTAACATAATATAAGTTCACAGCTTTTCAGTCCAAGAATAATTGAATCTGGATATGAATAACCTGCACCTAATTAAGAAATCACTGTACATACAAGTTTAGCATCTTGGTGATGAAGTGAGCATACTAAGAAACTTGTGGTTCAAATTCTTAGCTAATCAGAAGCAATATGGACGTTCATATCATTATCTTGTTCAGAGTTTGGAAGCGTTGTTTCCACTCACTCCCAGCATAAGTGATGATGAAAACGGGAAAAGAATTTAATTGTCTTGTTTGTTTTGTATATAACATTGAATACGTATTTACTTGTGCCTATTAATTTGATATGGTATGGTAAGGGTGCAACCTCTGCTACCTAGATAACTGTTGCATTTGTAATTTCACCCATTGGAGGCCTGAAGTTCTCTCAGCATTGTGTGAGGTGAGCAGCTATCTGTAAAACACCAGCCATGCGAGAGAACCAAAGTTATGTTGAGTTTGAAGAGCAGTGGTATAACTTTAGTGCCTTGGCAAGAGAATTCCTTTCTCTGGTGCTTTCAAATGATTTAGAAAAATTATTGAGTCCTCTTTGTAGATTCTTTATTTCAAATATTTGAAACTCTTAATTGTTCATCATTAAACAATGAAATTAGTGACTTACAGGAGGAAAGTATTTTAGGAATTGATGGGTGGGGACAGTAGCATCAATAAAAGAGTAAGCACAAGATAAATCTGTGCTTGGTGATAGGGAGATGGTGGTGATGATGGACCTTTGTTGTGCATAAGCTGCATCCAAGAGCAGTAGTGGTGGTGGTGGTTTGAAAGATGAGTGAGTGAGGCCTTGGTTTTTCTTGTAGGGTGGAGGAGGACGGGCGGGCCTGGGCTACCCGTGCCCAGTTTGTCAGCGGCTGTTTGGCAAGCGTCACCACCTTAAAGACCACATGTACACCCACACAGGGGAGCGACCCTTTCCCTGCCCTGTCTGTGGGCTGGGCTTCTCGCAGAAGTCCAACATGCGCAGGCACGCCCGCTCCACCCACCCTGAAGTGAAGCTGCTCCTCGAGAGGTTTCCACAAAGTGCATGTATTTAAGGAGAGTTGAAGGTGTACCGCAAAGAACTCAAGTGCATATTTTCTCATTCACAAGTTTTTTTCTTTCTTAATCCTACTGCTTTGTCTTCTTTGAAATTATGTTAAAGAGAAAGCAGCTCTGTGTGTGTGTGTGTGTGTGTGTGTGTGCGTGTGTGCGCGCATGTGTGTGTGTGTGTGGGTGTGTGTGTAAGAGAGAAAGAGAGAGAGAGAATTGCATTGTTTAAATTAATAAGAAAATGGACGTATATAATTTCATTGAAGTTCATATCACACCTTTGTCCAATAACACAAGTACAGTCATGATAAAACAGCAGTGATACTATGCTATGACTTATATCCTCAAATAAAGCTACACCATATAGTAAAGGAAAATATTTAAGCATAGATGAGAAAATTAATACACTCAACCCTCGAAACAACGGACAAATGCGTGCACGACCCTGTCCGTAGATTGCAAAAGTACATAAAAAACTGTATAAAATGTACGTAAAATACTGTGTAATCATTAAGAAATCATTCAAGCAGTATTACAAAGCATTAAGTACAACAAATAACCTGAAATAGATGACATGAGCATGGTCAGTTTAATAAATATTAATAAACATTACAGAAAACAAAGTTTACCGGATAATAATTTGCCGGGAATGGACAATCGCGTGCATTTTAATATTCATCCGTAGATTACACTGGACTCCAGAATTTGTTCGTAGTTTCCGAAATCCGTTGATGGGAGGTCTGTTGTTTCGAGGGTCGAGTGTATTGGGTATGGAAGAGGACTGTTGTTTTGTAGAGACATTGATGCCTTGGTTTCAATACCTTAAAAAAACAGATATATGAAATCAGTTTCCTAAGTTTAAGATCAAACACATCCAATTTTGTGTAATAGCCCAGCCCACTAACATAAAAAAATCACCACTTCAAGTCAGTACATCGACATCCAATCAGTACGTTAGATAGCCCAGCCCAATGTAACATAAAAAAATCACCACTTCAAGTCAGTACATCGACATCCACTCAGTACATTAGTAGTGTCAGTGTTCACCATGGTACCTGCACCATAACTCCCAGACAGCATGCTAGAACAACCTCCACTCGTCCAGCTGTCAGAAAATCAATTTGTTGACAGTGAGTATGTCACCATTAGGACTGTGAGGAGCTGTGAGCATTTTTCAACCTACCAACCTAGAATATTTGTGTAGCATCCAACATTTCTGCTGCAGGTAGCAGCACACACAAACTTGTAATATTATGTATTGATACAATAGGAAACATTAACTCTTCGCATTGGGTCACTTACAGTTACGTTTGATAAATCATATATCTAAGTTTTTAAGGATAAATTTGATATGCACTTATAAAAAGACACTGTTAGGTAATATTACATCCCCCAAAAGCTTTGGCAACCCCAGATTTATTATTGGGCAAATAATGATTCAGAACTATTAGAAGCAGAAAATTGAGAGGTTCATTATTATTGAATTTTGGTTTTGGGAAAAAAAAAAATGAAAAATGCAGCTTTGAACCATATAATCTGTCAGAAAAACACACACACACACACACACACACACACACACACACACACACACACACACTGAGGACTGTTGTTCCTTCAGCAGAGGGCAGGAGATGTCAGCGGCCTTGCTGTGAGGAGGGTGTCGTCCCTGGCGAGTGAGCAGTGGTTAAGGGGCCGCTGGTACTGTCCCCACCCTCAATGTAACTACGTGACTCACTGTGAGTCCAAGCTCAGGATGCACTACCGCAGGCACACGGGGGAGAAGCCCTTCAACTGCCCCCACTGTTCCTTCAGGTCTGCCCAGAAGGGCAATCTCAACGTACACATTAGGAAACACTACACGTGTGCTGTGTCTCCAGGTGGTCCTAAACCCAACATTGACTTGAGCAGTCCCCACCACACAGATGATAGCTCTTTATCTTGTGACTTTGAAGTGGAGTAACAGTCACTTCACTGTTGCATTTGTTCACACACACACACACACACACACACACACACACACACACACACACACACACACACACACACACACACACACACACACACACACCAGCCAGCTGTTCCTGTGTTGTGACTTTGTCACCTTTTCGTCTTCACTGACACATTGTTGCTACTTGAGCATCTCAAAGTTGCTGGTGAAAGTCTTATGGTGAACTGTGTGAATACTGCACCTCCCTGAAAGGCCCTTTTTGTTGTAACAGTCCATAATTCCTAACCAATGCTTCCCTGCTTAGGGATCAATTCATTATGGTGTTTTGGAAAGTACTATGACTGAGAGATTCATATCAGCTGTCTCCTAATTTGGCTGCAAATTTGAAGGGTTAATTACTGGATGAGACATACACTGGGGTTTGGTGAATAAGCCAAAATCTAAATTTGGACCAGTAGAAACACCTTATTGTCTGGTACAGTGTTATTTATCTTACATAAAATCAAAATGACCACATTTTCAATGTTGAAATACATCTGGTTTGTTTGATTCATCAGACTTTGCTCCACCTGTAACATGGTGGTATAATGATATGACCAATTTTAGATGATGAAATTTGTCTTGCTGTACAGTAATTGATTAGTTGTTTTGGAAACAGAAGACGTCTGGTTTAGTTACAAATACTGTACACACTCAACCCTCCACTATTGCACTTAATTGGTGCATCTATCACTGTGTGATAGCCGAAATCACAATGACAGAAGTGAAGAACCTATGGTAATAATTCAAATTGACACTAGAATCTCCAAGCTGCCATTGTTTTGCCACCTTTTGCCCAATTTTAATACCACAATAGTATAAAAATGAAGAAATAATACATTATAAAAAGATTAATCAAGAATCATAATAACAACATGCATATTAAAGCATTTGATTTGGCACATTTTGACGACATATAGAACACACAGGTATATAAGATGCACACCCATTTCAGCAAGTCAACTTCAGGAAAAAAGATTTTTAGTGTATTTAAGCATATACTGTTGAAAGCAATTTAGCAGCACATTACACAAACAGAAAACATTTATCTTTCCTTTTTGTTTTTCATTTGGTCCTCTTGTTGCCATGCACTTGTGATTTTTTTCCCTTAGGTGGTGGCCCAAAACCACTTGCTGCTGTTCTATTGCCATGCTCCTTGGCATAATCTACCACTTGTAGTTTGTAGGAGATTGTGTAGCTTGATCTTTTTCCTCTTGCTGCCATAACGTTGAGGGTGTTGATGTGTTTTGTTATGGTCATGAACTTGCTGTTACTCCTTATCGTCAGATAGCATTGAGCCGGGGTGCCAATTAGCGGATATTTATAAACATACGTCACAACCTCACAGGTTAGATTGCTTTTTAATTTTTATAATAATTAGTTTTTAAAGTGATGATACTGGTAATGATAATAATATCAGCAATAAGATAATGATGCTTGCAGTTAGATTAGGTAAAAGTACTGGAAAAAGATGTGTCCTGTATGTCGTCAAATATGGTACCTCATTGTGGATGATTAGGAGTTAAGGTGGATGGGTAGAATAGGGAAATATGTGAAGAACTATTTCTCAATAGAAGTATATAGAGAAACTCAACTATCACGTGATGTCATAACCCGAGAATTTTTGAATGATGGGTGCACAATATAGACATGTGCAGCTTTTTAAACATGCACAATAGCAATGAAACATGATAGCAGAGGGTTAAGTGTACTAGTATTTAAAGTTGCTTCAATTATAAGCCATTCTCTTACATCACTGGCACACTACAAGAAAGCATTTATTTGATCCAAGGAGAGAGATGGTTACTTATTTCAATAAGCATTAGTGTTACTTAGGAGTGAAGAGACCTTAGACCATAGTTATTTTGGTTACTTTCCACATGTATTGTTATGATACTTAATTCCTGAGTTTCTAATTGGATTAAAGAATGTCAGATTAAATTATGTTCACTTTGTTATTGCAAATATTTGGTGAAGGAAATATGGATACAAGGAATATTAGAATACAGCATGGTATCCAAGGACAGTTACACAAGATGAGGAGTGCTGGGAGAATTAACTGTTGATGGGAGAGGGAGGGCACATAAAATCACATACAGGGAAGTACAGGTGAAGCACATTCATTACAAAAGAAATATATTTGTTGAAAATGTCTAAATTGGAATCTATCCTGTAGATTTCTTTGATATCTTTATCATTTTAATGTATTTTCAATATTTTTGAGTCAGTTTGTCTGATTTTATTCATGCTAATTTATTTTGCATTCATAATCTGAATCAAGGATGAAAATGTTTAATTTGTGTCTTTAAAAACTTGCAAGTTCAAATTTTGAAATGAAAATTTTCTGTGTGTGAAGTGCCAAGTGGTCATAAATTTTTTCTAACTGAAGAGTGAGTATCTGTCACCAATAATTGCATAGGAAGAGCAATGATGTTATGAGATTATGACTCAGTGGTGAGAGTTAGAGGATGGAATGACATCTCTCTGGGGAACATGCCAGTCAACATCTTACCTCAATCATTTAAACGTCGGAAGAGGCACTCCACTAGGTATCGTAGGACACAGTAATGAGTTATCACCAGCCCACATTGAATAAATACTATGCCTTTTAATTGCCTTTCATGGTCCTCCCTGATCAACTGCTGATGAACTTTATTGTTCATTACTCTGGACATCCATGCTGAGTCTGACATCACGTTGCACACAAATGAACCTGACCTGATGAACAATGTTGAGTCTGCTGCCAAACTGCGTCATATCACCTACTGAACGAGCATTTCCTGTCACTGGTGCAGGCTGCCAGAGGGTCCACCTTGCTCTCATAGTTACATGTGTCTTTGTTAGCCTGTAATCGAGTGCATGTTAAAAGTCCCGTTTGTGAACATGTGCTCTCTTTCTTCTAGGGTCGCGGAGGGCAGGCGAATGCTGGTGGGGACTATAAGCCATACACGTGCTTCTACTGCCCAAAGAGATTTTCACGGCGGGACAACCTAACCCTCCACTTGCGCACTCACACAGGGGAGAAGCCGTATCACTGCCCCCACTGTAACTATAGGACCACCATAAGTTCCAATGTTTACCGACACATGCGCAATAAACACCAGCAGCAGGTCGAGGGCAAACCGCTTTATCAGAGAGCCTCTTATCTCCACCATGCCTCTACCTTTCATGTCAGGGAGCCTCTCGATGCTAGCAAGGCTCATGCCAGCGCAGGGCCCTCTGCCTTGGCACTCTCGGAAAGTGTGTTCCAGCATGAGAATTCAGTCAATAAGTCCTAGAACGGGCACTAAGAGGGAGAAAAGTATAAGGAGTTGTGCATTCGAACAAGACAAGACATATTCCTTCCAGATTAGAAAGTAAATGAATAACTTTGTGTCGTCAATCCAGATCAGTATTTGTTACTTAGCCATATGGCCAGGCAATCAGTCAGGTTGTTAGTTACCACACTCTCCTTTACCTTGTATAAAAAAAGAAAGAGATGAAGATTGAGAAATGTTCACTTTTTAAGGTATCATAAGAATCAACTTCTTGTTATTTATTATAAGAAAGAATAGGCCAAGTATGCATCTTCTTGAGTTTTGCCTACTTCTGTTTCATGTTTTAATGAACTCTCAGTCACAAAGTATGTGTGTGTTGAAGTGCTTGTATTTGTATGGGAAGCTGTCATTCAGTGTTGCCTCAGTCCAGCTTGCCATACACACACACAGCCAGATTTTTTCTCTGAGCTCTCCACTCTTGTTGAGGAATGTCAGTATTCTTAATTTAGCTGAAAGTGAAAAGGGAAAAGTAACTGCAGTCGCAAGCCCTCTTGTATGTAGAGGAAGGACTGGGTAAACTGAAGGAGTGTAGCCGGATGTCTGTGCAGCAAAAACAAAAGTGACCATCCTCTCCAGGCTGTAGAGCTGTGTGCCTGTGAGCAGGGCCTATGCATGTGGGTCTGGTAGCCTGGTGCTCTGATGCAGGGAGGAGGTAGAGAGCAGAGTGTGATCATTTGTTCACTTGCTGCTCACCAGCCCACAGTTGTCTGTTAGATGAAGCACTGATTGTTGGTGAATTTTGTATCTACCTTATCTCCCTTTAAGATGGGCTGATACAGTAATTATTACAAATATATTACTGTATTATTATTATTATTATTGTTTATTTATTTATTTATTTATTTATTTATTTTATTTTATTATTTTTTTTTTCTTAATCATTCGGTGTTTGATTCTGCACATGCAGACACAAAACTCTCCAGGAGGCATGTGTTGAGTTTCATAGTGTACAAAGTGTTGTGTTGGCAGGATTGGCAGCCATGTCAAACATTTTCCACATAATTATGTTTGCTGATTTTAATTATATCAATAAATGTTTAAAATAACATTGTTGCATCATTGTTAGGAATCAGTTGTGTATACTTCAGCAACAGCATTGCAGAAATGTTTGTTCCTCATTGTCCTGCTATTCTACAAAAACAGCATACTACATAATTGGAATAACTTGCTGGACAAGTCTAACAGCTTATACTGAGCCTTTATGGTGCATTGCTCTCCAGATCATCACCAGTCTGTGGGAGGGGAAGGCTGAAGCCACCTGTGTTGTGTTGTGTTGGGGAAGGGAGATAAGAGTTGTCTGTGTTTTGTTGGGGAGAGGAGGGAAGGGAGGATTCAGGTCATTCCTGTTGAGGGGAGTGAGAGATGACTGCTTGTGTTGTGCTGCATTGGTAAGGGGGAGGGAGAGGTGAGGCCATTTGTAGTGGTGTGTTGGGGGAGGGGTTATGCTGCCTGTCTGTGTTGTATTGTAGAAAGGAGGGGAAGGGTCAGGCATGCCTGACCATATATATATATATATATATATATATATATATATATATATATATATATATATATATATATATATATATATATATGTGTGTGTGTGTGTGTGTGTGTGTGTGTGTGTGCAGTGTTTGTTTGTTTATTTATTTATTTATTGTCTTTAAAGGATGTATTATGTAAGCACCAAAGATTGAGGATAAATGCAATATATGTTATTAGACACAGTGGATTATGCCACTTCTGACTGTAACTATGAATCTACATGAAAGGTCGTAAATAAAGCAGTGTATGAGACATATAAGTATAGCCTTGCGAAAGAGACCGATCTGAAAACTTCAATGAATTAAACTTGGACAGTGAAAATTTTGTCCTCTCTCTCCATCAATAAGATACCATTAAGTCTTGATACCTATACAAGGCTGCAGGAACATGGTGAAGATAGCGAGAGAAGTGTAAAGCATCAATGTTCATTATACCGGTGTCCTCCAGCCTCTATTGATCCACGGAAAGAGAGAGAGAGAGAGAGAGAGAGAGAGAGAGAGACTTTAATTTATTATTATTGTCGGTATTTGCATGGATGAAGCCTGGGCAAAGGAAGGATGGGAGGCGTCAGTGTTGTTTCCTTGTTGGGCTGTTGTCTGTGAGAGGAAGGGAAAAAGTGTGTAAAAGGGGGTGGGAGGGAGACACAAAGTGGATTCCTGTCCTTAATGTGTAATCATGAGATGGGAGAGAGCTGGCAAACTCTATCCCGCTGTAAAGATGAGAGGGACGGAGGAAAGTGTTTACATAATTCATCCTACTATTCAACATGGGAGGGAGGGATGTGTACAGGAAGGGAGGGATGTGTACTACTTAACCCTATCGTTCCATTGAGGTTAAAGGGGATGAAGGATAAGTGTTTGCATGTTCCATTGCAATTCAATTAGGTGTTTCAGTGTTATGTTTTAGGTAGCCACTTGGAAACTGAAAGAGAGGTACTGTAAGATGTGAGAGGGGGAAAAGCAGGGGATGTACGCGCACATCTTTTATAAAAGACAGTGGAGTGGGAGGGAGGAAGGATTATAAGTAAGTAATAGATGCATTAAGACAAAAGGAAGGGTGGGAGGGAGTATAAGCATTGGCCCTTCAAAATCTGCGTAATCCCACGTCGTTGTGCTTCTTGTTCACTTTTCCTACATTTTCACAGTTACTTTACATTATGTTAATGTATGTTTGTTTTCAGTACTGTATCTTATGAAATATTGGAATAGTATCTTTTAGGCCTTGGTTTGCTCGACCAGCAGCTCCACCAGACTCGCCGCTGGGATTGCACAGGCCTCATTGCACTATTGAGATGGGGTGGAGGGAGGGCAGGAGGGAGTAGGCTGCACTATACCTGTTTGTTGGGAAGATGATGTGTAGAGTGAGACCATTAGTTGTGTACTCATTGTGTGCCTCATCTGGCGTCCCTTCGAGGAGGCTATGATGGGATCTGTCCTCAGCTTCGTGTTGCCACGCTGCATGCCTGAAGGCGGGAGGTTATGGTAACTTAGCGTCACGATGATTGTGTGATAGCATTAACCTTACCTTGTCCACCCATTCCCCGATATCCACCCCACCACTTGCCCGCGAAGACAAAGCTCACATAGGTAGGTGACGGTCGAGATTATTTTTCCCCTAAATTTGGTGTGTCCGTGTTTTAGGGCGGCGGCAGCAAGGCGGCGGTGTGGGCGCGAGCCCTGGCCGGCCACTCGCTCGGGGCCAGCCACCAGTGTACCTACTGCCCTAAGCGATTCTTCCTGCGCTCTGACCTGACCAGACACCTGCGCACGCACACCGGAGAGAAGCCCTTCAAGTGTCCCTACTGCGACCACAGCACCGCCATCAAGTACAACCTCAAGAAGCACCTCATCAGCCGCCACAACGTGGTCGAGCACGGCATTAAGATGGAGGCCCTGCAAGGTGCGTTGCCAGCGCGGCCCTCACTGTCAGTAGGTCTTGGAGGACTCTTGTTTACAACTTAACTTCATTATTTAAGGAAGACAGACAGAGAAGGGCAGAGGCAGAGAACCATGTTATTTTCATCACAGCTTGGACAGTAGTGACCAATACTTAGTATTCTTTCATACCTACATAGTTCCTAAACATGGCTGAAGGTTGCTCCTGTTTTAGGGCGGCAACAGTCAAATGATGCATCGTCCACGGCCAGCAGTGGACAGAGCTTCTCGTGGGGCGGGGCGGCGGTCCCCACGCTGCCGGCCGTCCTTTCACTGCTGCAGCGAGAGAGTCTGCTCGCGCCTTCCGCCGGCAGGAGTCTGGCCAGCAACGTGGCTGACAGCATAGCGTCGCTGACGTGGAGTGGCACTAGCACCAGTAAGCTGCAGCATTCCGGTGGCGGCTACCCTTCCTCCAAGGACTCCCCGGCCAGCCTGCAGGGTGTGGCTTCCAGCAGCTGCCCGGCACTGGATGCCTCTGAGAGTGTGGCAGCTAACACTTCCTGGTGTGGGGGCTCCACCACGCCCTCGCAGCTGGCCTCCTTCGCCGCCCAGGACCAGGACAACCTGCCGGGTTCCAGTGTGTGCACGTCGCAGGAGTCCGCCAGCAGCCAGGTGGCCGCTAGCTGGACCTCCGCCGCTGACCTCGACCTGCCCATGTTCCCGCCCGAGCTGCAGGAGTGTGACAGCATCCCAGCCTCTTCATCCTCAGACAGGTTCTTGCCGGGGGCGGCGGGTGAGGCCCTGAGCAACCAGAGCTGGAGTGGCAGCTCGCAGCAGCAGCAGCAGCAACAGCAGCATATCTCAGCGATACATTCCTCTCAAAGCCTGGAGAACGTAGCGGGCGTGGCCTCCAGCACCTGTCCTTCCAACGACACGGTGGACAGCGGCGCGTCGCACTCCACCAGCGATACCGAGTAGTGAAGACGACGCAGCCGCTTCCACCAGTCTTCTTCTCCACGCCATCACCCGAGCCGGTACAAGGCTTGGTTGGTCGGCGACTTCTCAAATCTCCACTTTCCTCTCTCTGTTTCCACTATCATTTTCCCTTTGCCACTCACATTCTCCTTCACTGGTTCTTCCGTCTCGTTCTTGCTCTATCTCTTGGTCGCTCGCCTGCTCGTCCCAGAGTGTAAATAATATTCCTTAAGAGCGTCTGGCCCCGGAGACTAGCCGGGTACATTCTCGGCCGCCTGGAGAATCAGACGCGCTCACTCCAGCGTGGCGGGGCAGCCCGGCCGTGAGTCGTCTTGGCGCCAGGTTACTATATGTACACAGTGAACCTTTACTTTGATACTTTGCTAACATAACGTTATACAGAGCTGACACACAATGCGGCTCACAGTATACAGATCACTGACACACAGGGGCCACAGTTCATAGTGTCACCGCTTCAGATGGTGATGGTGTATGTGTTATTATGATTTTTTACTCGTTTTAATTTTTGTTTCTCTCGTTTTCTTCATATCGGTGTTGCCAATGGCGAGAGTCGTGCCATATTAGGTTATACTTGATCCCATGAAGACTAATACTGACGGTGGTCTCGTGAGTGAGAATTAGTATACGTACTTCTGTATGATTACTTTCCTGAGAGAGAGAGAGAGAGAGAGAGAGAGAGAGAGAGAGAGAGAGAGAGAGAGAGATCAAGTGCAAGGTATGCAAATAAGGATATTAGTAATAAATGAATTGTCTGCAGTGGAAGACAAATTTTTTTACTCAGAAAAGAACAAGAAAAAAACTCATACGTTATCAGTTATTATATATATATATATATATATATATATATATATATATATATATATATATATATATATATATATATACTTAAAATATAAAACAAATAACAGTATTACGATGAAGAGTGGAAAAAAAGGGGGAGAGTGATGTGTGAATGACTGGAAGAGGTGTGTGTGTGTGTGTGTGTAATTCACTGTTTGATCTGTTGCAGTCTCTGACGAGACAGCCAGACGTTACCCTACGGAACGAGCTCAGAGCTCATTGTTTCCGATCTTCGGATAGGCCTGAGACCAGGCACACACCACACACCGGGACAACAAGGTCACAACTCCTCGATTTACATCCCGTACCTACTCACTGCTAGGTGAACAGGGGCTACACGTGAAAGGAGACACACCCAAATATCTCCACCCGGCCGGGGAATCGAACCCTGGTCATCTGGCTTGTGAAGCCAGCGCTCTAACCACTGAGCTACCGGGCCTTGTGTGTGTGTGTGTGTGTGTGTGTGTGTGTGTGTGTGTGTGTGTGTGTGTGTGTGTGTGTGTGTGTGTGTGTGTGTGTGTGTGTGTGTGTGTGTGTGTGTGTGTGTGTGTGTGTGTGTGTGTGTGTGTGTGTGTGTTTACCTAATTATAGTTTACAGGGCCTGGTGGTGTGTGTGTGTGTGTGTGTGTGTGTGGTGCGGTAGTGTAGTGTAGTGTAGTGTGTCTGTGTAATTCACCTCGGTCGTCTGCTGGTCACCCACCCAGTCTTTCCCAATACGGAGCGAGCTCAGAGCTCATAGACCGATCTTCGGGTAGGACACATTGTGTGTGTGTGTGTGTAATTCACCTCGGTCGTCTGCTGGTCACCCAGCCAGTCTTCCCCATTACGGAGCTCAGAGCTCATAGACCGATCTTCGGGTAGGACTGAGACCACAACACACTCCACACACCGGGAAAGCGAGGCCACAACCCCTCGAGTTACATCCCATACCTATTTACTGCTAGGTGAACAGGGGCTACACATTAAGAGGCTTGCCCATTTGCCTTGCCGCCTCCCGGGACTCGAACCCGGCCCTCTCGATAGTGAGTTGAGCGTGCTAACCGCTACACTACGCGGTGTATGTGTGTGTGTGTGTGTGTGTGTGATGCGGTAATGTTGTGTAGTGTAATTCACCTCGGTCGTCTGCTGGTCACCCAGCCAGTCTTCCCCATTACGGAGCGAGCTCAGAGCTCATAGACCGATCTTCGGGTAGGACTGAGACCACATCAACACACACCGGGAAAGCGAGGCCACAACCCCTCAAGTTACATCCCGTACCTATTTACTGCTAGGTGAACAGGGGCCACACATTAAGAGGCTTGCCCATTTGCCTCGCCGCTTACCGGGACTCGAATCCGGCCCTCTCGATTGTGAGTCGTGAGCGTGCTAACCACTACACTACGCGGTGTGTGTGTGTGTGTGTGTGTGTGTGTGTGTGTGTGTGTGTGTTGGTGCGGCAGAGGAAGAGGAAATGTGGTGAGCAAGACAAGGCCGGTGAAGAAGTGTGTAGGTCATTACAATACGTATATCTCTATTTTGAATTTATTTTTTCTTAACCTTCCCATGCCCTTTCTTTCTTAGTGAATAAATAAAATAGAAAATATATACATTGTCTCTCACTGCAAATATTACCCGGTTTACTGTACTTACCTTTTAAGTTTAACAAGGTGTGCAATTATGGAATACTACAACTTTTAAAATACACCATTAATTATCTGAAAAGCAACCAAATCGAATAGCTTTTTTTTTTTTTTTTTTTTTCGTTGTCTGCACTTTCATTTCTAATCGGTATCATGTAAGTTTTCACACACGAAAGAATATATAAAAGTTTACAGTACAACTTTGAAAATACACCATTGACAATAAGAACAGTGATAGGATAAAATAATTTAGATTCTTTTCATTGCCTATGGTTTCATTTTGATTAACTATCACCAACATTTACTCTGAAGAAAGAGAAAGAAAAAAGTAACTAGGACGATACATTTTGATACGCCTTAGAAATATTATTTTTCACACTATTTCCAAGGGCCACAAGGATTAGTTTGGTTCTCACGTGTTCCTATTGTATTTTCAGAGTACTTGTTACAATCTTGGAAACACTCGGAACACCAGTAATTACCATTAGTTTGTTGAAAAAAAGTACTTGATAATTATATGAATTGTTTGAAGAATGCGGTTTTAGATAATATATCAAATCTTCGTAACGAAGCTTGCAGTTATAAACCCGCCTCTTTTACGTAAACCTTAGGGTTAGTCCACTTATCTGATGAATGAAGTTGATGTATTAACTTTTTGTTTCTTTTTATTTATTATTATTATTTTTTTTTTAATCTGCCTATTGGCACAAACGCCTGTTAAATCCATTGACATCCTTCCACTTATACCCTATTTTTTTAATCTACTTACGTAATCTACGAATGTTATTAACGTGTTTATTTATTTACTTATTATGTATCTATTTTTAATCTGTCCACTGATACTGACCCGTGTGAAATACGATAACTTATGCGAACTCGTCAATGCACGAGACTGAAGGAACGTTTCCCGCCCTCAGAATCGCATTTTGCAAAAGCAACAATCTAGTTCTCGGTAAATAGCAGTGTGTGTGATACTTATAGTACCACCACCACCACCAGGAGTAACAGTAACAACGGTTGTAGTTGTAGGATTAGTAATGATGGTGGAGATGGTACACATGGTGTGTGGTAGTAAGTACTAGTCATATGGTTAGTAGTAAGGATAAGAATGGGAGGAGTGGGAGGAAGAGG
>NC_059302.1:10665924-10680924 GCF_017591435.1 Portunus trituberculatus | reverse complement strand
AGCACATCACTAAAACCAGAGCCAAGACATTGGTGTGGAATCTGTCTGCCTCACTTTTGGAGTTTCTCTTTCAAATTCCGGATTGTTGTATATAATAAGTACTCGAAAACACATACTGTATGTCGTGGCCAGCATACCACACGCCCTGCTGTTGTCTAGATGAATACTACTAGTACGACAAATGTGTGTATTCTTAGTTTGTGTGGAAGCTGGAGGACGCGCCACGCCATTGCACTGGGCTGGCTGGGGCTGGGGTTTGGGCGGACCCGGTGGATGGGGTGGGGTGAGGTTCAGAGTAAGGAAAGAAATAATTGTAAAAAATAGATAAATAAATAAATAGAATAATAAAAAAAAAGAAAAGAAACAACAATTCCAATTCCAAAGAACAGTCTGACTTTGGATGCGTCGAAATGTGTATTTGTTTGGTATCACTGTCTTATAGTACGCAGTTTTGTTTAGCTTATCCAAGAACTTTTCCTTGGTGAGTGTTTCGCATTGTTAGGACATCCATGAGATGGTAAAATGTTGAGAAGACACAGAAACAAAAAACAGAACAAAGATACCCTGTTTTATATTTCCCTTCAGGCTCAAAGTTAGCTTCATCAGTGTTGCTTTGTGAAGGTACAGTGAATAGCGATTTTGTGCAGCGTAGGTGAGGCTGTGGGCAAGTTTTATTATGTTCTTTTATGGACACTTGTC
Source organism: Portunus trituberculatus (assembly GCF_017591435.1). NCBI lineage: Eukaryota > Metazoa > Arthropoda > Malacostraca > Decapoda > Portunidae > Portunus > Portunus trituberculatus. The sequence continues at coordinate 10,680,225 of NC_059302.1, read as the reverse complement.
TGCACACGACGGAACTTAGGAGTCAGGGAAATAATACCTTATTAGTTGCGATCCATGAAAGGTAATCTGTTCACTTCTTTGTGTTAAGTGTGTGGGTATATGACAAGGAGTAGCCGCACCTGGGCGGTGACTCATGCCCTGCGCACTTTGCTGAGTCACGAGGGAAATACTTTATGCCACGTGCTTGAACATGAAAAGGAAGTGTTAGTGGTGACTCATGACAGCCTAGGGCATTGTGGTGGTGTGAATGGTGAAGGGTGAGCCTCACAAAGGTGACCTCCCCTCTATGACGAGAACGAGACAGATCAAGCATCGTGCTTGGGCCAGGCACCATCCCAACATGTAAACACAGCGCGGGGCTGCTGCAGCACGTCTCACCCTGAAGCTGTGTGCGCCGCGACACGCCTCGCCTTGCACCACCCGGCTAACGGTGTCTCTCTCCCGTAGGACGCCGCCCTGGATCTGCAGCCGCTTGGTGAGGCGGGCCGGCGGTGCCCCTACTGCCCGCGCATCTTCGCCTTCCCCAGCTACCTACAGCGGCACATCACCCTGCACACCGGCGAGAAACCCTTCAGCTGCACCCGCTGCGACCAACGCTACACACGCAGGAACTACCTCAGGGAGCACTACAGAAGGAAACATTGTGTCAGTCCCCCAGCGGTTACAGCCTTTCGCCCGCGGACAACCGCGGCGACCTACACCTTCATAGGCTTTCCTCAAGGCGTGGCACCCTCCAACCAACCACCTCACGCGTTCGCATTGAGAGACGACGCCTCACACCACGATGACACGGGAGAGGAAGCTGAGGAGGACTCGCTGCCCCCCCACGGCATGATCCACACCTCTCAGACCAGTGTGGCGCTCAGCAGAGACGGGGCGTCGTGAGAATTCAGAAATTTCCTACCTTATTTTCTCCTCCTCCTCCTCCTCCTCCTCCTCCTCCTCCTCCTCCTCCTCCTCCTCCTCCTCCTCTTCCTCCATCTCCGTGCCGTGCATATCTTTGGTCAAGTCTTGCTGACTGAGACACATTGACTACTCTGCTGTTACATTTTACCTCTGCGTCGGCTGGAAACTTTGCGTTTTTTATCAGTTGTTTCTTATACCACGAAGTTAAATTGGAAGGACGAAACGTACAGATAAGCATGGTCAATTTAACTCTTCAGAATGGGCAGGGAAGTTTTATTGGGTTGAAGGGAGCGATGGGCGGTGAGGGCTGAGTGGTGAGGCAGATGTATCTTCCTGACCAAGCGCCGTCACAACCACCAGGCAGCGGAGGCACTGCTGGCATTCACAGATCACGGGAGCGCGAGTCTGCGTCTTGACCGCCAGTGAACACGATTTCAGTCTGGGAGGAGAGGAGACAGGCAGGAAGGCTGCTTTATGGCGGCGATACAGCTGAGTGTTGATGCGTGCGTGCGTGCGTGCATCCTGCTCACTATTCTCCCCTCCCTCCCAGGTGGCTGCGACTGGCATTGGCATTGGCATTGACCCCGCGGTGGGAGGCGGCGCGGGGTTCCGGCACCTGCGGGTCGCTGATGCAGTGAGGCGCTTTGCCTGCCCGCTGTGCCATTACAAGACGGCCAGGAAGGACCTACTGGAGGGCCACGTGCGCACCCACACCGGAGACAAACCGTTCTCCTGCCCGCACTGCCCCTATCAATCCGCCGACAGGAGTAACCTTCGCCGCCACCGTCAGAAGAGCCACGAAGGCACCACTAACGCCGCCCACGCCCATCAGCATTCGTCGCCCGCACACCCACACTGGCATTAGTACAGCTCAGCGAACCCACCGAATACCCGCTTGCCTCTCGCCCTGCCTTCCTGACGCTCCCAGTAGGCTGCTGTTCAACCACAGTACGTCGATACATGTGTTCCTGAAACTCGCCCTGTTTGTTCCGTTTTTGGACTCCCGCTTTTTTCTCTTTGTCTTTTTGTCTTTCCATTGTCTTCCTTCTTTTCGATTATATGCCCTGTGTGTGTGTGAGAGAGAGAGAGAGAGAGAGAGAGAGAGAGAGAGAGAGAGAGAGAGAGAGAGAGAGAGAGAGAGAGAGAGCGAGAGAGAGAATATAGTATGTGTGTGTGTACAATTGTTATTATTACTGTTATAATGAATGATGTTGTCTACATTGTAACTATACCGCATCCATGCAATTAATAAAGATACCTGACATGTGCTTACATTTTAACATTCTCCTCCTCCTCCTCCTCATCCTCCTCATCCTCATCCTCATCCTCATCCTTTCTTCTACGTTCACCTACGTTAATAGATATGATTGAAGATAAACTAAATACGTGCAACTCACAACATTGCCAAGAACACCGTCATCATCACCATCACCACTACGATCATCAATACCACCATCATCATTATCATCACCATCACCATCATCATCACCATCACTATTATCATCACCATCACCATCATTACACTATCACTATCATCATCATCTCCCCACAAGCGATATCAAAGCTCTAGCCTTTCACACACACACACACACACACACACACACACACACACCTGCAGTGCTTTATAGTTATTGTTGTACACCCAAATAGAACCAGACGTGGAAACTGGCAACTTGTACTTACTATCTTACGTTCTTATATATATATATATATATATATATATATATATATATATATATATATATATATATATATATATATATATATATATATATATATATATATATATATATATATATATATATATTTTTATCTTTTTACATGACTCTTGTGTAATGTAATGTAATGTAAAAAGCTGTTAACGAACATTCCTGGTATATCTCTCAAGAAAATTTTGCTTGTATCTTAAAATTATTGGTTTGTGAACCCTTGTATAAGATTTCACAGCCTAGGGAAGTAACGCAAAATCGCCGTAATATCATGTGTACATTCCCACTTGATTTTAAGGTTTATTCACTAAATACCTAGCTTCAGAACTTTTGCGCATGATTTTATAACATATCTTACACTTTTAGCTTCAGAAACATTTGTATAATACAAAACCTTCATTAAAAAACAAACTCGTAGAAATAGTTATCGTACAGTTTCAGTCGATATATTAGGATTTTTTTTCCTTTATGATTATTTTAGTATAAAGTCTCAAAAATCCTTGTTTACGTTAACTTTCATTTAAGGAAAGAACTAGTAATAGTTATTATCGTACATTGCTAGGATGGTTTCAGGAAAGTATAACTTATAATCTATATAGCTTAATTTTACACTCAACAACACCGTAACTTTTTTTTTATCCTAATACTCTTTTTTTTTTTTTCTAGACTTATGGCTTTGGAAACCCTCATATGTGTTAAATCTCCATTAAAAAAAGAAAAAAAATTGAAATCATCGTACATTCTCTGGTGATTTCAGGAAACGCCATCCCGCGTGTACTGTATCGAGCTCCGGATATAATTCTTGCGCAACTGAGCCTCGTGCTGGTGTGCCGGTTGTGGGTCAGTCTTCTCCCCCTATCCGTGCAGACCATGGTTTATAATTTAGTCTTGGCGAATGTGTGTGTGTGTGTGTGTGTGTGTGTGTGTATTTAGCTTGTTAGTCTGTATTCTCAAATATTTCAGCGCCTTACCTCGATCACTTTCAATAAACTCAAGAATGGAAGGGATTAGTTTTCAGCGAGGTTTTCATGGTTTTAGTGATAGTTTATTAAGGATTCAAGGTTTAAATAGGAACCACACTCATGAAAATCTAACTAATATGTGCCCTTCGAGAAAAATCCTGATGAGAGAACAAACAAAGCGTTGCAGAATACTTGACAGCATAGTAACACAAGGAAATAACGGAAAATGTAGGAAGTCATCAGCCTACACATGTCACTCCTAGAGAGAGAGAGAGAGAGAGAGAGAGAGAGATGTATTTCGACCAATCATCCTAGAGACGTATTTCGACCAATCATCCTTATTCATGTATTGGTCTAATTTTCTATTTATTTTTTACCTAATGACTTCGCCATAATGCATATTCTGAATCCCTCCCGTATTGCAGCTCGAGTACAAAGACTTCATTTGAAATTACGCGGGTTTCCAAGGGTGTTGATACTATTCTAGTGATAGGTTAGCGAAATTTCTACATTATTAACATGTGAAACATAATCGAGAACCCGATAAATCATCTTTGTGGTCTTTAAAAGTACTTGTGGTAAGAGAGAGCAAAGCGTTTCACAATACGGGCCTTGTCTTTGCCTAACGCACATCTATCTTTGCTAATGCCTGCCTGTTCAGCGTTTAGAGATACGATAATATAGAAGTCTGGAAAGCAGGTTTTCTATATGAAAGATTCTGTTGATATGTATTTTGTCTGTTTATTGACGAATTCGCGGTAGAGATAATCATGAAAAGTCACTGAGAATCTATTTAATTTTCATGCATATGTTTTTTTTCAGTTTTTCACTTATTGAATAATAATAACGGATTAAACTATGTTAAATATTGTACCATTTAGGATTATGAGGCGGAATTGTAAGTATGTTTGCGCTTTTTATTTGATTTTCCAGATTTGTTTATTAATTTGTGTAATTGGTAATGTTTGAAGGCTCTGCGTGTGTTGTGGAGTGACGGGGGTGTGTGGCTTCCCTGTGTTCATTGATGACCCGAAACTGTTCGCCTCCTGTTTGTTGCACTTTAGACTTTATTGTTTGTAGATTGATTAACTAATTATTGGTCGTTTGTTTGTTTGTTGGTTGGTTTATCTATCCATCTACTTATTTCCTTGTTTATTTATTTATTTATTCATTTATTCATGTATTTCACTTTAGAGAATATTATCTGAAAATTTATATATTTGTAACAATTTGTTTATTTATTCATGCATCCATCTATCCATCTATATATTTTTTGCTTATTGATAAATTGATTTATTTGTCTGTTTATACATTCAGTGATCCATTTAAGGTCCATTCACATATATAAGTGTTGTATCAGTTCAATGTCAACTTGGTGTCAGTGAAATCCATGATGCTTCAGTGGAGTTAACACACATCCGTACTGCCAGAGATCAGTGTTTTCCAAGATGGCAAAGTTTTCAGACGTTGAATTGTCAATTTTTTTTTTTTTTTTTTTTTTTTTTTTTGTGTGTGTGTGTGTGTGTGTGAAGAGGAGAGGTTTGAACATAAGCTGAAGGAAGGAGAGTGGGTACATGAAACGTGGAAGAAGAGGATGTGAAAAAGAGTTTGCTACTCTGTATAAGGATTTCATTGATGATGGAATTTTTTTTTTTTTTTTTCCAAGAACATTGTTTAAGATAGCTGTCCATACACTTTGGCTGTAATAAATTAGGCAGAACAGGATGATTCCCAACCAATTCAATACGTAATTTATCATGCATTCTTGTAGACAAGCTCACAACACTCGTCCGGCGTCCGTGAAACACTGAATCACTGACGACGATATTTGTTTATTTTATTTATTTTTCCATATATTTAATTTAATTTATTTTATCTATTTATTTATTTGTTTGTTTGTTTGTTGTTCACGGAACGGAGACGGAACTGACACGGAGAGTCAAAACACGGTACTGCGCCGGACATGTAGGAATGTGTCACCCAATTCAATGTATCGATATTTTTTTCCACTGACACTGAAGCTCTGAGCGGACGTGGAACTGTTACGACACTGTTGTGTGTGAATGGGCCTTTATTTGTCCATTTTTATTTATTTATCTAGTTTTTAATTTACTTATTTATTGTCGTGGTAGTGATGTGTATTTTGATGTTTAGAATTATGATACTCGTACACAACTAATTTGTCTACATTACTCAGCACTAAGCCAGCGGTACTACCACTTACGTACGAGTTCATGATCTGGGAGGATATGCTTGTCTGTCATACTCAAAATAAGTCACTCGGTAATACCTTTATTTACCAAAGTATCAAAATAAAGAAAAAAATGTCTTGATCATCACACACATTAAAAAAAAAAAAAAATCATGAACTAGAAAATATATGAATATATAAAAACAGATAGATAAATAAAACTACTTAGCAATTATTCTTCAAAAATAACAGGAAGGAAAAAAAGATCATCGTTACGAAAAATAAATAAACAAACAAAATTAAGCGAATCAAATGAAATAAACAAATAAGACTGCTTTCTTGTTATAGAAAAAAGAAAAAGAAAACATAGAAGCTACAAAAGAATAAAATAATCAAACAAGTTTCAATAGATAAAGAAATAGAATAAAAAAAATCAAAGCCACAAAGAATAGAATAATAAGCAAATGCCATAAAATAAAACTCGCTACTTATCATACTATGGAAGAAAAATGCTAAACTTACAGAATATTAACTCGTCAACTCTTCACCATCAACCTAAGACGTTCAATGGCGACTCTATGGGGTGTATTTTGCTTGAATCTCTTGCCTTCCACCCGTGTCAGTGTTCTCGGGGGCTGGGAAAGAGCTGTATTTTTGGTATGAGACGCGAAGGTCACATTAATGTCAGGTGTGAAACTCAGAATAGTGTGGTAGTGTGGAAGGACTAGAAGAGAGAGAGAGAGAGAGAGAGAGAGAGAGAGAGAGAGAGAGAATGTTAATGTAAGGGTTTTGTTTGATGGTGACTCCTGTATTTTTAATGATGGTTTAAGTATTATCTCAGTCGCGACATTGTTGGTATATTATGCAGTGTATATTTGGAGGTATGTGTACGCATTGTGCGTTCGTGTTTGTGTACGTAAGGCGATGTTATTGTTATTCTGTCAAACATAAGCTTATACTGTACTTAGAATGGATATGTCAGTGAAATGACGTGGGTAATTTGGGGGCGGGGGAAGGAAGTCACCCAAATGCACCATTATAAAAAAAAAAAAAACAATAGTAATGACAACAAATGAATAAATAAATAAATAAGTGATAAGAAAATGTTAGATGTAAAAAGATAAACGAATAACGTATTTACGTACAAAATTAAATTAGATAAGCTGAAAAAAAAGCTTAGATGCAGCTCTAGAAATATACATCACAAAAGTCAGAGAAGTAGAACAGTTAACAAATTAACCGATAAAGAAAAAAAAACATTAAATAAAAAAAAATCGAAAAATATATACATTCTCAAATTTTCAAAAGAGGAAAGGGAAATTCATCAGAAGGTGGAGGCGGCTGTAGAAAGATAAAAAGAAGAGGTGAAGAAAGCGTGAAGTTGAGTCATGAGCGTTGACTGGCCGGGCACCAAACTTTTATAGTCAAGGGAAGCAGGAAGGGGGAGGAAAAATATATTGACTGACTTTCCACACAAGCTTTCATGCGTTGGGGAAACCTCTCTCTCTCTCTCTCTCTCTCTCTCTCTCTCTCTGTACGTGGGGTCTGAAAAAAATTGCTTACATAAGACCGTTTACTTACCTATTAGTTGATTAATCCTTCCATTTCATTATAGAGCAAAAAACAATGCAACTAAATAACAAAAAACTTAAGAAAATAAAACGATAAACACGAACAAAAAGAAAGAAGAAAAAGAAATCTTGCCACTCAAAACCTCCTCAAACACACACACACACACACACACACACACACACACACACACACACACACACACACACACACACACACACACACACTCGCGCGCGCGCATTGCAGAAAAAGATATAAACACTAAAATAGATAAGCCACAAATAAAAGGTTGGGATAAGAAATTGTTGACTTGAAAGAATCGAATGGCTTTTTAAAAAACGACCTTCGATCACACACACACACACACACACACACACACACACACACACACGCACGCGCGCGCCCACCAGCGCACGAAGGAAGGACACTGTAAGCAAACATTGTGGATAAAATCAATAAACCATGGGAAGTAATAAGAAAAAAAAGAAAAAGAAAAGAAAAGAAAAAAGACACTTGTACGCATGTATATAAATGACGGAAAGAGTATAAGGAGAAGAAAATCGAATCGCACAGACCAGGCAGGCTCCGATACCAACACTCACACAAGTAGAGGGAAAGACTATAAAAAAAAAAGAAGCTGCAAGTAAAAGAAAATAAAAGGCAACTGTAAACTTGTACCTATAAAAGAAGAAGAAAAAGAGGTATAAGTAGTATAAGGAAAGAAAGAATCAAATCTCACAAAATACTCTCCGATCCCACACACTCACACACACGGAGAAAGAAGACGAGAGAGCAACCAGACAGCAGCGCATAAGACCGGGTGCTCAGATCTTCATCCTCCTCGTCTCGTCTCGAGGAAGTCGCGTCCAAGTCGTAAATAAGAGAGAAAAAACTGAAGGAAATATCGATAGCAAGCTGTGTTTGAGGCGCGTGTCCCATTCATTCCCTAACCTTGAAGTGTGCCAGTAATGTACATGCAAGCTCTGATATATTTTGAGGAATAGTAAATACGTGGAACTTAATGAGATAAAGCTATATGTGTTGTGACTCACCCACCTCTTTAGAGAACAAACATGCCAGGGAGATGAATGGGGGAGGGAGTGACGGCAGCAAACATGAGGAAGGAAGTAATGTGAGGGAGGAGAAAGAGGAGAGAGAGAGAGAGAGAGAGAGAGAGAGAGAGAGAGTTAATTTATCTAGACAAATTAAGCAGCAATATATTCTAACATTTAATGCATTTTGTATATATATGTACGTATGCTCTCTCTCTCTCTCTCTCTCTCTCTCTCTCTCTCTCTCTCTCTCTCTCTCTTACGTGCACAAGAGCGAGAGAGCGAGACCAAATAAACAAATTATGACATTTCCTTACAGTTTACAACGTTCTCTCTCTCTCTCTCTCTCTCTCTCTCTCTCTCTCTCTCTCTCTCTCTCTCAAAACTCCTCCTATTTCCTCAGGTTGACGGGGGTGACGGCATGACGGAAGACGGGGCCAGCGGGACGGGAGGGCATCGCCGCCAGTACACTTGTCCCCTCTGTCCCAAAGCATTCCTCTTCCCGTCTCACCTGGAGCGGCACGTCAGGACCCACACTGGCGAGAGAACCTTTGCCTGCCCGTACTGTCCCCACCGCGCCGCCAGGAAGGACCATCTTGACGTGCATCTAAGAACACACTCCGGGGAGAAACCCTTCGCTTGCCCCCACTGCGCCTTCAGGACCGCCTTCAGGAGTTCTCTAGACGGCCATTTGAGGACGCATTCCACCTAGGGACCATACTGAAGTTCATGAAGCTACATACATTCATACATACATGCATACATTTACATATACATAAATACATATTTGCATTTGTATTACGTCTTTGAAAGTTTATTGGTGTGTGATTGAAAATGTGATTCTTGTTCTTGTTCTTGTTATTGTTTTTGTTTTTTTCGTTAGTGTTAGTAGAGAAAATAGTAGTAGTAGTAGTAGTAGTAGTAGTAGTGGTGGTGGTAGTGTTAGTAGTAGTAGTAGTAGTACTACTACTAGTAGTAGTAGTAGTAGTACTAGTAGTAGTAGTAGTAGTAGTAGTAGTAGTAGTTGATGTTGTTTATAGTAGTAGTAGTAGTAGTAGTAATAATTGTAGTATTAGTAATAGTAGTGGTAATAGTAGTTGTAGTCTAGTAGGAAGTAGTAGTAGTAGTAGTAGTAGTAGTAGTAGTAGTAGTAGTAGTAGTAGTAGTAGTAGTCATAATAGTAGTAGTGAAGAAAATAGCAATTACCAGTACGTTGTTATTATTTTTCTTTCTTTTTGATTATCATTATCATAGTCATTGTTATAATCATTATCATAATTATTATTATTACCAGCAGCCCTCCAGTCTTACGGTTGCGACTAATGATCAAGAGATCCCTAGTTTGTATTCCAGAGAGGTCAGAAAAGAAACAACACGGTCTCATCTATCACATTAACAGAGAGATGGTACAGGGAGGGTGTAGAACGTAACCTTGCAATTCAGATAGAACTGTGAGGCTAGCAATCCTGCGCGCGCGCGCACACACACACACACACACACACACACACACACACACACACACACACACACACAGTAAACAAACTCATAAAAAGCACACAATTATGCAATAAGTACTACCCATTGTGATGCAATAACACGCTGCTTATAGTATTAAATAATAATATTGCCCAGTCCAACTCCTACCGTAATGATAATACGTACACATGTCCACGATACTATACACACACACACACACACACACACACACACACACACACACACACACACACACACACACACACATATATATATATATATATATATATATATATATATATATATATATATATATATATATATATATATATATATATATATATTGTGTTAAAAAGATATCTTGATTAAAATAAAAAAAAAGGCTTAGTTTCGTGAAAATACACAACAAATAGTAATAAAAAGAAGCTGTGATAGAATGCGTAGGATTAGTGTCAGATTTACGTGTCATTCTGTGTTATAGTATGATTCCACTCTCTCTCTCTCTCTCTCTCTCTCTCTCTCGTAATGATAGATTTTATATACACATTGCTGGCCAGAGCACTTGTCCATATTCAGTATACGTATCATTATTTTGTTTTTTCTAATTACATAGTTTCTCCATGTCTCCGTCTGTCTTCTTATCTTGCCTTGTGTCTTCTCTTGTCTTGTGCCTCTTCTCTTTCTTCTCATCCTTTCTTATTTCTTCTCTTTTTCTCTTCTCTTTTGTCTTTGCCTACATTGTCTCTTCTCCTCTTTCTTTTTCTCCTTGTGTCCTGTTTTCCTGCATTCCTGGGACATTCCCGTCTTGATAGGGTACAAAAGAACAGCTGTCGTCCGTCTGTTTAATGGAATAGCGTGTGTTTTCATGGAGGCATCGTCTTTCATTACAGATTTAGTCCATAACGTGACTGATGCTTGCTAGGTCCAGTAGGCAAGAGTACGGTGTATTACTTTGGCTGCTGATCAGGAACACTTTGCTCTCTCACCACGACTGTTTTCAAAGGCCACAGAGATGATTAGTCGGGTTCTCAAGACTGTTTCTCGTGTTAATGATGTAGAAGTCATATTAATTTGTCTTTAGGACCATTAAAAACACTTGAAAACCTGCGTTTCAACTTGAGCCTTTTGAAAGTAGTGCGAGATGCAGCGCTTAAGTGTTTCAGATGGTCATTTGCCTCGCGCGGCGCTTACATACTACTACATACACACTCCTACCGCCTCTCTGTATGGCTTGTAATGTACGGTATCTGTAAGGCGTCAGAGGTGTCTTTCATTATTAAAATATGACCAATAAAATTCACACACATCCATGGTATTGTCTTTATTCAGTTTGATATCCTCTTTGCTGGTTGGGATATTCATTCAGTGAGTTTCTTTGTGGCTGAATCATTATACTCAAGTCATTATATCTTAAATCCGATTCAACATGTTTAATTCTGTATCATCATTACTGGAACATCATATTCAGATCATCATCTATATTTTGATTCAGCATTCTTATATATATATATATATATATATATATATATATATATATATATATATATATATATATATATATATATATATATTTATTTATTTATTTATTTATTTATTTATTTATTTATTTATTTATTACTAAAAGCATTATCGAAACACTGCATTCAAAATACTATCTTGTTTGTTAGAACATTCCATTCCATTCAATAGGTTAATAATGAAAGGGTGATGAATTTTGTAATCTGAGCCACTGCTCTCTCTCTCTCTCTCTCTCTCTCTCTCTCTCTCTCTCTCTCTCTCTCTCTCTCTCATACATCGTGCATCAAGGAGCAGCAGTGGCAGTCTACTTCTGAGGTCAGTGAACCATCTTATTAGTGAATCCGTGTCTCTCCGTTTCTCCCCTGTATACTTTCCATCTTTCAGGCACTTAAGGGTGTAATGCGCCAGCCCCTCTTTGTTAAGGGCTTTGTACGGACAGTCAACACTCCTTCTTTATAACAGTACTACTATTTTGTTTTGTTGTTACTGGTCCCGCTATGATTGCTCTGTGTTGTTTAGATGGTTTTGTTGTTATATACATAAAACAAGCAAGCACGTCTTAAGATGGATATACATATGAGGAAAACATAGGTAATGGTCAGCAATTACATATAGTGCTATCGTAAACAAAATCGTCAAGGTCAGTAATGATAGAACAATAAGTAACGGATTCAACAAAATAATAATAACAAATAAATAAAAAAAAATCAGGAAAATTTTTTCTCAAACACACTAGGCTAGTAGATGAATGAAGGAGACTCAGCTATAGCAATTAGTAATTGTTAATAGGCAGTCAATATGGAGTTTAAAAAAAGAAGGCTATAGACAAATTTATAGATGAGGATGATTGGCGGAAATAGATATGTCTGATGGCTTCTTGCAGCTTCCGTTATTATGTTCTAGACGCGGACCACCACGTGTAGTTCTGTGATGACTTCTTGCAGCTTCCCTTATGTTTCTATGTTTCTGTGTTCCATATATATCTCAGCAAAGAGAGAGGTGTCTGGTCCGGGGATTACCTCCGGCAGACATCAATACTCCGGTTGCAGCTTAGAATAATTGTGCGTATTGCGTGGTGCATCCAAGGTCTGTGTATTCTGCTCTCTCTCTCTCTCTCTCTCTCTCTCTCTCTCTCTCTCTCTCTCTCTCTCACACATACACACACACAGTTTTTGCATATTATTTTATGTTTTTGTCTACGTTATTTGTGCAAATATCATCCATTGCCACTTTTTTATTTTACTTTTGTGATCACTAGCTTATTTTTCTTTCTCTTCTTTCATTTATCATTTATATTTTTGTTGTTGTTGTTGTTGTTGTTGATGATGATGATAATATTGATAATGCTGTTTTGTCATTTTGGGTGTTGCTTTGTTATCATTATTATTATTATCATTACAATCATTATTATTATTATCATTATTATTATTATTATTATTATTATTATTATTATTATTATTATTATTATTATTGTTATCATTATTATTATTGTCGATATTATTATTATTATTATTATTATTATTATCATTATTATAATAATAATAATAATAATTATTATTATTATTACTATTATTATTATTATTATTATTATTAGTAGTAGTAGTAGTAGTAGTAGTAGTAGTAGTAGTAGTAGTGTTATTATTATTATTATTATTATTATTATTATTATTATTATTATTATTATTATTATCATTATCATTGTTATTATTATTATTATTATTATTATTATTATTATTATTATTATCATTATTATTATTGTTATTGTTGTCATTATTATTATTGTTGATATTATTATTATTATTATTATTATTATTATTATTATTATTATTAGTAGTAGTAGTAGTAGTAGTAGTAGTAGTAGTAGTAGTAGTATTGTTATTATTATTATTATTATTATTATTATTATTATTATTATTATTATTATTATTATTATTATTATTATTATTATCATTATTATCATAATAATAAAAACAATAATAATAATAATAATTATTATTATTATTACTATTATTACTATTATTTATGTATTTATTTCATTATACCGCATACGTCATGTTTCACCTCACAAGACACGTGTTACAGTAATATTTTCAACATGCGGCTCTCATCATAAAATATCAGCACTCGGGGAAGGAAACGAAAAAAAAAAAAGGAAAGGAGAGGAGAAAAAGACAGCACCAGATTCCTTCCCTAGCTAGACCTGAATATTATGTATTGCACCATTAGTCTTGGGTGAAGGGTTTTTATAGATAATCCCGTATCTCTGAGCCAGTCCTGAAGGCATTTCCGCACGCCAGCACTTCCGCAACTATTTATTCTTGCTCTCGCGGGGAGGAATTATGTTTATTTTTACTGCCTTCAAAATCTGCTCATGCATATTCAAGTGTCATCTACCTCTTGGCGTCCTTAGCGTTTCCGGAGAGTTTCATTCATTGTCTGTCATATCCGCTCGAGGACTCTACTCTACCTAGGAAACTGTTTTGTGATTGGTCAAGCGACATTCCTTGCACCCAATCAAAACGGAGCATTGCCATTGAGCACCGGTGTGGCTCAGTCAGTGTTGCCAATTAAGTGTTTCTTCCTGCGTGGATATGTCAGAATGAATGGCTCATTATTATTGTTATTATTATTATTATTATTATTATTATTATTATTATTATTATTATTATCATTATTATCATTGTTGTTGTTGTTGTTGTTGTTGTTATTATTATTATTATTATTATTATTATTATTATTATTATTATTATTATTATTATTATTATCATCATCATTATTATTATTATTATTATTATTATTATTATTATTATTATTATTATTGTTATTAGTACTACTACTACTACTACTACTACTACTACTACTACTACTACTACTACTACTACTACTACTACTACTACTACTACTACTACTACTACTAC
>NC_059302.1:10640924-10660924 GCF_017591435.1 Portunus trituberculatus | reverse complement strand
GACATATTTGATCATGTAGTGAAGGAGCTCATGATTCTGTCTAACACTTCATTGATCTTGAAAGATGTATTCTGTGTTGAGTACTTCATATGCTGAGTTTGGGGCATTCATGTCTCTAGGTCTTTTTAATCAGTATACTCCTTAACAGAAATCAGGCCATGATTATGATGACTGTGATGGTTGAAATAGAATACAAATCATGTGAATTGTCACATGTCTTTTCAGCATTTTTCCACTCAATATTTTCATATTCATCTGTGCTCATAGTTACAGTACATTAATTTTGTATCCCCTAGTAAGGTTGATCTTACCTTCATTTGGTTGTTCAGTTCTGTGTTCAAAGTCTTCGAATTTGATATTTTTATATATTAGGAAGCTGATGAACATCAAGGCTACTTTAATTTACCTTCCCTCAACTTTGTCAATTGATAATTTTCTTGTGCTGCATGTGAGGGGATATAGAGAGATGGGTTACCTTTGTGCTATCTCTTCTGATATGTACTGTAATTATGGCTAAGATTTCTTGCAAGTGTGCCAGTTGGAATAATATTAGAAAAGAATGTGTCATTACATCAGGATTTGAAAAATCAAAAGAAAATATATATATATATATATATATATATATATATATATATATATATATATATATATATATATATATATATATATATATATATATATATATATATATATATATGTGTGTGTGTGTGTGTGTGTGTGTGTGTGTGTGTATTTACCTAGTTGTATTTACCTAGTTGTAGTTTTACAGGGCCTGGGCTTTATGCTCGTGTGGTCCCGTCTCCATATCTACACTTATCCAATTTTTCTTTAAAACTATGTACACTCTTTGCTGATACCACTTCCTCACTCAAACTGTTCCAAGTCTCAACACATCTTTGTGGGAAACTAAATTTTTTAACATCTCTCAGACATCGTCCCTTCCTTAGTTTCTTACTATGCGATCTTGTGCTTCTAAAGTCATATTCTTCTCTCAGGATCAGTTTCTCATTATCCACTTCATCCATTCCGTTAATCAATTTATAAACTTGTATCAGATCCTCTCTCTCTTCTCTGCTCCAAGGTTGGTAGATCCATTGCCTTTAGTCTCTCCTCATATGCCATCCCTTTAAATTCTGGAACCATTCTTGTAGCCATTTTTGTAGTCTCTCTAATTTTCTTATGTGTTTCTTTTATGGGGAGTCCACACAACTCCTGCATATTCCAATCTAGGTCTTATTTTAGTACTTATCAATTTCTTCATCATTTCCTTGTCCATATAGTGAAATGCTACTCCAATATTCCTTAGCAAATTATACGTCTCTCTGAAAATTCTATCAATATGGCTAACCGGTTGATTATTTTCTTCCATTGTCACTCCCAAGTCCTTTTCCTTTTTTACTTTTTCTAGTTCTACTCCATCTCCCATCTTATAGATTCCCACTGGTCGTCTTTCACTTTTTCCCATTTCCATGACATGGCTTTTGTCCACATTGAATTCCATCTCCCATTTTTTGCTCCATTTCCAGATCTTGTTTAAGTCTTCCTGTAGTATTTCACAATCCTCTTTTTGTTTAATGACTCTGCACAGTTTCGCATCGTCCGCAAACAGATTTATGTAGCTGTTCACTCCCTCTGGCATGTCATTTATATATACGAGAAAAGTATTGGTGCCAATACTGACCCCTGTGGCACTCCGCTGTCTACTGTTCTCCACTTGGACTTCATATCTTTAACTATCGTCCTTATTTCTCTCCCCCTTAAGTAATTCTTCATCCATCTCAATGTGCTTCCTTTTAAGCCACCCTTCTCCTCTAACTTCCATAGTAATCTTTCATGTGGCACTTTATCAAAAGCCTTTTTTAGATCTAAATAAATACAGTCAATCCATCCTCTCTCTCTTGTACTTTATCAACTATTCTAGAGTAGAAACTCAATAAATTTGTCACACATGACCGACCTTTTCTAAAACCAAATTGGCTATTTGATAATATTTTGTTGTCTTCAAGAAACTCGATCCATTGCTTCTTTATTACTTTTTCACACATCTTGCATATTACACTAGTTAGTGATACCGGTCTGTAATTTAAAGGTTCTTCCTTCCTTCCGCTCTTATATATGGGAACCACCTCAGCTCTTTTCCACTCCACTGGCACTGTTCCATTTTCTATTGAGCATTTTATGATGTTGTATATTGGACTTGCTAGTTCTTCCCTACATTCTTTCAGTATTCTGCCTGAGACTTCATCCGGTCCCATTGCCTTTTCCTCATCCAATTCCGTCATCAACTTTTTATTTCAAGCTTGGTTACTTTAATCTCTTTCATATAGACAGTCTCTCTATTACCCTGTGGTCTTTCAAATTTGGATTCCTTAGTAAAGACCTCATGAAATTTACTATTTAACAGTTCTGCCATACTTTTGGGTCTTCCACCATTCCGTTTTCTCCTTTTAACCTTTCTATTGTTTCTTTTTGTCTTATTTTTCCATTTATGAATCTGTAGAACAATTTTGGTTGTTCCTTACATTTTCGACAATGTCCTTTTCATAGTTCTTTTCTTCTTCCTTTCTCACCTTAGCATATTCATTTCTTGCTGTTTTGAAGTTTTCCTTATTTTCTGGATTTCTGTTTCTTCTCCACCTTTTCCATGCTCCATCTCGTTTCTCCTTTGCCCTAGCACATCTTGCATTAAACCAATCTTTCTTTCCTTCTTCTTTAGGTCTATATTTCGGAACATATTCCCTGACCCCAGTTTTGTATATTTCCAAAAATAAGTTATATTTCTCTTGAACCGTTAATGAGTTTTCCATCTCCTCCCAGTTTACGTTTTAAAATAGTTCTTGAGATTCTCAATATCAGCCTTTCTGTAATTTAATCGGTCTCCTTTGTATGATTCATCTCTATCTTCCTTTCCTTCTTCTATATCCATCTCTAATATTACATGGTCACTCTTTCCCAATGGGCACTTGTATCTTATATCATCGTTAATTGGTATATCCCTTGTAAAAACTAGGTCTAATCTTGCCGGCTCATCGTTTCCTCTGAATCTTGTGTTTTCCTTTACTCTTTGGACCATCAAATTATCTATCATTAGGTTCAGGAATCTATCTCCCAGGCATCTTCCCCATACCACTTTCATAATTTTCCCAGTCTACCTCCTTACAGTTGAAATCTCCTATCAATATCACTTTTCTCCTTTCCTTAATGATTCTTGTAAGACTCCTTATTGTGTCATCTATCATGTCTCTATATTCTTGGTTAGTCCATGAGTTTGTTTTGGTGGCACATATGTTCCAATGATTGTTAACTCCTTTTGTTAATATGCATCTTAACATACAGTATTTCTGATTTTCCTTCCCAAACTCCACTTGATTTACCACTATCTCCTTCCTTAACATCATCATGACTCCTCCTCCTCCTTTACCCACTCTCTCTCTCCTCCATATATTATACCTTTTATCTATGTCTATTTTATTGCCTCATTTAACTTTGTTTCCACCAGGCATACAATATCTGGTTCTTCTTTCTTTATGTAATCTCTTAATTCTAATTTACTAGATAAAATCCCATCTATGTTTGTATACATCATTTTTAATCTCTTGTTCTTATCATTTTTAGTTAAACTTGCTCCATTCTTTTCTCTTCTTTCTCTTTTATATACCATTTCCTTATCCTGTCTCCTATAATTCTCCAAAAATGCCTTCTTCTCCTCCTCTGACCTTTCATTATTTTTTCTCTTGCTTCTGCCACCAGTTCATTGTGTCTCTTCCTTTCCTCCTCGTTTCTATTTTTCTTTATATATATATCTTTGCAACCTTCTGTTTCTCTGAGTTTCGTTTTTCTATATAGTACTTCTTCTGCTGCTGCTTGTGATTTTAGTAATATCTTAATTGGTCTCACTGTTCCTTCTTGATATGGTCCCATTCTATGGATTTCTTCTACTTCCTCTTCTAAGTTCTGTCTATCCTCGTCATTCAGATGTTTTAGTAGGTCTTTTACTGATTTCATTTCGTCTTTTTCCCTTCTTGGTCTATATTTAACATTTTTTCTTTCAGTCCAAAAATAATTACACTTCTTTTTTCCGCAATTTCTCTTACTAAATTTTCTTTTTTCTTGAGGACTCCTATCACTTTGCTTGTCATATTTTCATCTCTTTCTTTTAACTGTTCTTGAAATACTTCTTGAAATGATTCCTTGTCTTTCTTATCTTGGATTCTCCATGCTTGTACTTCTTTTTTAATCACGTCTTGTACTCTTTCTTCTTCTTTGTTAATTAGATCTTTTAGCTTTTCTTTTTCTTTCTTGTGTGTGTATGTGTGTGTGTGTGTGTGTATTTACCTAATTGTATTTACCTAATTGTAACATACGGGAAAAGAGCTATGCTCTGTCCGTCTCCATATCTACTAATGTCCAGCTTTTTCTTAAAATCATGAATATTCCTTGCGTTGACCACTTCCACGTCTAAACTATTCCATGCTTCCACCCTTCTATGAAGGAAGCTATATTTTTTCACATCTCTCCTATTAGTGGCCATTTTTAGTTTTTTTCCATGCCCTCTCGACATTCTTTCATTCCACATGTGTGTGTGTGTGTGTGTGTGTGTGTGTGTGTGTGTGTGTGTATTTACCTAGTTGTATAGGGTTCGAGTGTGGCTCTTAGTGTCCTGTCTCCATATCTTCATTTATCTAGTTATGCATACTATGTGCTGTGACAATTCCATTATCCAATGCATTCCAATTTTCCATCGTTCTGTGTGGAAAACTGTATTTTCCAATATCCTTCACACACTGCCTCATCCTGATCTTTTCATGTCCTCTTGTCCTTCCATCTTCTTCCGTCAACAGCACCAGGTCTTCTTTGTCTATCTTTTCAATATAATTTACTATCTTATACATTGTTATTAGGTCCCCACATTCTCTTCTGTCTTGTAAGGTTGGGAGTCCCATTTCCTTCAGTCATTCTTCATATGTGAGGTACTTTAATTCCGGCACCATCTTTGTAGCAATCATCTGTATCCTTTCCAATTTTCTTATATCCTTTTTAGAGCTCGGAGACCATACCACTGCTGCATATTCCAGCCTTGTGTGTATCATGCTTGTGATGATTTTTTTCATCATATCTTTATCCATGTAATGAAATGCCACTCTTATATTAGTCAACATCTTATATGATAGTCCAAATATCTTGCTTATGTGTTTATCAGGGCTCAGATTTTCTTGTATGATCACTCCAAGATCTTTTTCCTCTTTAGTCTTCATTATTTGTTCTCTCCCATCAAATAGTTCCATACTGGTCTTCTCTTACTCTTTCCTAGTTCCATTATGTGACATTTCTTGGCATTAAACTCCAATTTCCACTTCTTGCTCCATTCATAGATCTTGTTTAAATCTTCCTGCAACAGCAGACAGTCCTCTCTGGTTTTGATAACTCTTAGCAACTTTGCATCATCAGCAATAAATTTATATATAACTGTTTATCCCAATGTGAATGTCATTTACATAAACTTGAAACATAATGGGGCTAACACTGACCCTTGTGGCACTCGCTAGTTACTTTACCCAAGATGAGTATGTATCTCTGATCACAGTTCTCATTTCCTATCCTTCAAATAATCTCTTGTCCATTCGAGCAAGGTTCCCACAGTCCTCCTATGTTCTCTAGTTTCCAAAGAAGTCTTCGTGAGGACTTTATCAAAAGCTCTTTTTATGTCCAGGTATACTGTGTCTACCCATCCATCTCTGTTTTCAAGTCCTGCAATAACTCGAGTAGAAGCTTAATAAGTTTGATACACATGACCGCCCTGTCCTGAACCCAAATTGTCTGTTCGATATGACTTGCTCCTCTTCTAGAAATTTAACCCATTTTTTTTTTATAATTATTTCACATGACTTCTCTACGACACTTGTAAGTGGCACTGTTCTGTAGTTTAGTGGTTCAGTTGCCTTTCCTCCTTTAAATATCGGTATTACGTTGGCTCTCTTCCACTCTAGTGGAACCTTCCCTTCATTTATTGAACTTTTAATTATTTCCCAAATTGGATCCAGTAATTGCTCTTTACATTCTTTTAACACCCAGCCTGATACACCACCTGGCCCCATTGCTATTCTGACTTCCAACTTATCTAGTAATCTTCCAATATCCTCTTTGTGCACTGCAATCTCCTGTAATCCTTGGCAATCCAATGTCCTATTAGATTCTGTGAAATAATTTTCTGCAGTGAATACTGTTTTGAAGCTCTCATTCACTATTTCACACATTTCCTTCTCTGTTTGGTATGTCTTCCCTTTGTGTGTGTGTGTGTGTGTGTGTATAGGTAAATTTAAATAGGCATTCAACCCCATCAGTGCTATGATGTATTTTCATGTTCATTCTGCTTACTATTTAGTGATTATAAAATTGCCTCAGAAACTTATGTGGGATTAAAATAGTAAAGATTCTGGCCAGTAATCTTCTGACATTCATATGCCCTGCCTAATGTAAATAAAATCCTCTAATCATAGCCAAACTCATGTTAAAATGTGCCCCAGTAATGAAGAGATTAATAAGTAATCTATAGTGAAAAAAGGTTTAATTTATCAAAATGTTGTAAAACCAGATCTGGGCACTTCTGTACCTTGATTCACACCTCTGGATCACCAAATGAGGTGCAGAGGTCCAAATTGCGGAAAATTTTTCAAACGTGCAGAAGTAAGAGGTACGGAAAGGCAAAATTTTAAGTCCGTATCTCTGTACTGTAGACAGTTATGGGAAGGCAAAATTTTGATTCCGTACTTCTGCACCTGAGATTTTCAAGGATAAAAAAATAGATAAATAAAGATGCCAAACAGTCCACACTCTGTAGCATTACTTTTGGCTGTCGTGTGTGTGGGTGTGGGGGGGGGAGCTCTGATGTATTTTGTTTTATTTTTTGAGGTGTGGACTAGATTTTCCAGGCACGCTTTAATAATTTTGGGTATGGTACCGGAGGTGCGGAGGTGTGGTACCGGACCGAGGGGAAAAAGTTTAGGTGCAGAAGTACAGGTACAGACTATCTGTGTTTCTAGGTCCAGAGGAGGGGTGCTGGACTACCTGATATCCAGTAACACACCCAGCTCTGTGTAATCTAAGTTTATGTATGTAAGAAAACAACGTTTATTTATTTATTTTATTTATTTATTTGTTTATTTATTATTTATGCCAAATTTATACTGTATACATGTATTCTGTACTTGTATTTAAATTTGGAAAGAGCTTGGTAACTTGTAATAAGATGGAATGCTCTCTCTCTCTCTCTCTCTCTCTCTCTCTCTCTCTCTCTCTCTCTCTCTCTCTCTCTCTCTCTCTCTCTCTCTCTCTCTCTCTCTCTCTCTCTCTCTCTCTCTCTCTCTCTCTCTGTGTGTGTGTGTGTGGTATTTCCTAGGAGCAACGTGTGCCAGTCGAAATCATGCCTTTGGACAGGTGGCTTATCCTTAATTCAGCTTAACTCTGATGCAGCAACATGACACAACACAGACATTGCATGACATAAGAGATGTTCTGAGCCAGTGATTAAGATGGATTGCATACTTTTGTCACGATCCAAGTCTCTGTGCTTTATTATGTTGGTGGTGTGGTGTATGTTAACATAAGAATTCAATATGTTAGAATTAGGTTATCTGGTGATGTATAAAGAGTGACATTGTGTAGGGCAGAAAAATAAAGTAGTGGAATGTAAGATGAAAACATCACCAGAAGGCATAAGAACAGTGGGAAGCAAACGTTGTCTCTCACGAAAGTTATAAATTGATGCTTTTATGTTGTAGTCATCTCTTTGTAGTGAATTAGAATTTGGAAGTATAATTATTGTGGTTCTCCACAATGCTTTTTTCTTTTTAAAATTCTGACTCTACAATATGTGAAATAAGTACATTACTCAAACAAATTATATCATGATGTCATTTACTTTTTGAAATATTTTTTGTTGAATATATGTTTGTTTATTTTATTTTATTTTATTTCATTTCACCAATTTATTATTTTCTAAACCTAGTTACTTGTCAACTCCTGGGATGTCAGTCATGTTCAAGATTTATATCTTATGATACCAAAATAGTGTTATATCATAGACATTTTGTCACATTTACTACCTATTCAGGCAAATAAATATGTGTTCTTTGGGAACTTTTGTATTTGTCTTGTAAGAATGAATTATAAGTGTAAAACCAAATATTCTATGAGACAAAGATAGACAAATGTTTTGTAGTGCTACATATCTTTTTATCTGAAACATGAAAGATTTGGTAGGTAATTATTGCACATGAAGAAGAAAGAATTAAGGATTGACAAAATAAGATGTTCATGGCATGAAAATTGGTGTTTAAATTATAATGGGACCTTGGTTATCAAGTGCCTCCCTTCTCAAACAAATTGTTTTTAACAGAATTTTTAATTTACTCATTATTGCTTTAGTTGCCATGCCATAATTTGGTTCTTGAACAAAGTTACCTGATTTCAAATGACAACAGCATAGTCATAGCTGCAGTTTATTACTAATTTATAGTATCTATGATTATTTTCTTTATTTTTATGTATTGGAAGGAGAGACAGTAGCTAAGACAATAATTCAATCTTCAAAGTAAGTTAAACATGATATCACTGAAGAGCCTTGATGTAAACAAACAGTTTTGGTTGACTCAGTAGTAATCCTGAGCTACCTGTGGCTCCCTCAGTGACCCACAATGCCATCACTACTACATAGGTGCATTTTCCCAGTAGCTTTCCTCAACATCAAGATGTCTAAATGTTATGATCACCTTCAGTTTGGCAGTAAGTGGGTTACTCTGTTCTGTGTCACTATAAGGGTTCCTCATTAAGTTTACAGAATACCTGCATAGTCTAAACAGTACCATCTGGTAAGTTAAGTGTCACTGAGTTCATTCATTATGTCCTTTTTTGGATGATTAATTTATGAGATGGAGATGTTGTGGAGCAGCCATCTTGACTGTGGGAGCATCTGTCATAAGCTGCTAAGACAGGATGGACTGGTGTCTGGGAACAGATTAATTGATTTTCCATTGATTCCCATATGGGAAATAGTTTATGTTTCTGAATATTTTGAATTTCAAATGACATTCAGGAACAAATTAAGATTGAGAACAGAGGTTCCATTGTATTTGACTGCCTAGGGCTGATTGGTGAAAATTCTACATAATAAGAAAAGTACATATACAAGTAACTGGCTCTGACATGGAGCCAAGAGCCAACTACCATACAATTAAAACATATTTAATTCTATCATTTCCCCTAAATCCTAGAAATATCATTAGAATGAATAGTATGACTAATGAATATCAGCTGCATGTACAATAGAGATACAATCACATTAATATTATTTCTAAGATTATACGAGAATCGTATAATAGAATACGTCTTTAAATCCATTTCATGGTGGTTGGCTCTTGGCCCCTGTCACAGTCAGTTACTTACATTGAGTTTGTGTTATGAATTAGAGTCTCCATTAAAATGTGAGGCAAGTATTAAAGTAGAGCAGCAGTGGTGATGGAGTACAGTGGGGCCTTATTACCAGCAGGTGTTAGATGACAGAGACAAGAGTGTACCAGGAAGGTCCATTATCAGGCAGTGGTGGGACCCAAGGGAGTTCGTTAGGTAGAAGAGTTCTTTATATGGAGAGTTAACCATGAAGAAATCTATAATTGATGAAATATGCAGAAGAAAATATACCAGTAACTTCATATGGAAATATGTATTATGCAACATTTGTTTGCTAGCCACTGAAAATTATAACTTTGCCACTAGCTTCTCATTACTGTACTTCCTTTTATATCACTCCCAAATAGTCTTATTAGTTTGACTTTCTTTGTATTTTCTGTGATGAGAAAACACTAATTGTTTTTTCCATTGCTGCATAAAACTTTAGCCTTTCCTTTGCATCCATGTTGTCATGATGTCATCTTTCCACAACCAAACGTGTGTGATAGCTAATGATGCATCTCTCTCTCTCTCTCTCTCTCTCTCTCTCTCTCTCTCTCTCTCTCTCTCTCTCTCTCTCTCTCTCTCTCTCTCTCTCTCTCTCTCTCATTTGATGCATTCAGAAGTACATAAGGATAACTCAGGAGCAGCAAGAAATGAAGACACCCGTACCTTGCATTCGGGTTGCTTTCAGAATAGTTGTTTTGTGAACTGACTGGTTTGTTCTGTACAATGGTCAGTTCAAAGAGTGAACAGCTCAAAGTGGTGTTCATAGACAATTGTCATTTGATCAGCATACTTGAGAAGTAATAGCTTCAAATCACGTGTTTATGTACGTTCCAGTGATCTCTGTGAGATGTGTTTCTTTCAGTACATAATGTACTTATATTTCTTTCTACAGTAGGAACAAGTTCTTGTGGTGGATGAGCAGTGCCAGAAGTTTCATATAAAATTCAATTGCTTGTGATGTTCATAAAGTAGAAAGTATTATTGATGTTATGCAAGTAAATGTAGATGTGTATGAAGGCATCATATCAGAACCTTTGTGAAATTTGTCACTTTTCAAATCTTATCTGATTATTGCAGATGTGGAACAATAGTGAGATGACATGAGTGATTATAAGCGTAAGAATCATCTTTGCATGTAAGACTGAAATGATATGCACCAAGCTTCCCTAACGTCAAATATACAGTCAGCATGGAAAGTCAGTTCGTCAAACGGGCGTTAAACAGACTTTGCATTTCTTATTTTACCTCTATGGATACCATGAAAACGCAGCGCAATATGTTAGTTCATTTTCTGTGGTGACACTGGTATCTTAGCAACATTTAGAGACTGCGTAGTAACACTCAATGTGCCTACGGCGTTTGTAAGGGGAAGTTGTGCAGTTGTTGCTCCTGCGTGACGTCATGTGTTTGTGACTATTTTAGTGTGCTTTGTGCTTATTTTACTGTCTTATTACTAGCAAGGAGGGTTACTTCATGTGATGACACAACAGCAGTGATCACCCTATACAAGGCTAACTACCCAGTGAAGGAGATAGCTGCACAGACTGGCGTTAGTATCCGCGTATGCCAGAAATTTGTGAAGCGGTTCAAGGAGGAGAGAGGGGAAGGAATTCCTACTTCTAGGCCCAAGTCTGGTAGACCAAAATTAATCTTTCCTACCACTATAAAACTTATTGGCAGGCAAATTAAGGCCAACCCCTGCCTCACTGCAGCTGATATGAGGGAGAATAACCCATAGTTGCTGAGTAGGCCATCCTTGCGTTGTGTGCAGCAGTGCCTCTATGACGATCTCAACTTGAGGAGTTTTCATGCACTTAAGAAGCCAGTTCTCACAGCTGTCCAGAAGCAGAAAAAGGTTGCCTTTGCCAAGAAATGTAAAGATTGGAATCTCATCACTTGGAGGAAAGTACTTTGGTCAGACGAGGCAACTTTTTCAGTGATTGGCAGTAAGTTTTCTTGAGTCTACTGCCCACCACACAGTGACCCACATGACCCACGGTACACCCAGAAGACTGTGAAACAGCCAGCTTCTCTTATGGTATGGGATTGTTTCACCTGCTATGGTGGTGTTACCTGTTAACGAGAAAATGAACCAGTACAATTACTTAGAGCTGTTGCTGGACCACTTACCTGACAGTTTTGACCAAACCAAGGCTGACATTTTTATGCAGGATGGTGCACCTTGCCACACAACCAAATCAGTGAAACAGTGGCTGAATGATTGTGACATGAACTACTTCAAAGACTGGCCAGGTAGCAGTCCAGACCTTAACTCCATAAAAAAAACTTGTGGTCAATCATTAACAGCCACCTTTCAAACACTGACACTTCATCACTCCCCAAGCTGGAGGGAGCTATCAAGGGAGTGTGGAAAAGCTTTTCATGTGAATTGCTCCAAAATCTTGCTGATTCCTTACCAAAGAGACTTAAGCAGTACATCAAGCATCGGGGGAATGATATCAGGTACTAAACAGGTAAAAATTGCTTGTAATCTTAATTTTTTGTTTCCCTAACCATTGAAGTGAGTTTTTTTTTTCAGCTGGCGAACAGACTTTCCGCATTGGGTGTATACTACATATTTGTATCTGTAGGAGGTAATGTGTCTGAGTTCCTTCCATTGTAAGAGCAGGAGTACTTTGTACTCCTCTCTTTTGGGAGCCAAGAGACTAAAAGAGTGGTGTGAATGAGCATGAACAGCAAAGTTGTATGTCTTGTAGCTACCCTTCTTTTTATGGAGACAGCCTTGGTATAACTATAGTATGTCTGTATACACAGTATGTACAGTGCTTACTCCAATTTTGCGAGTTCAAATTTTGCGATACACCAATTTTGCGACCAAGGACCAAAAATTGCCATTTTTTAAATTTCCCCATCTTGCTCCTTTCTCCCAGTATTGCAAGTGGTGGTGGGAGAGAGAGCATTCCCGCAAATTATATATCACTGTATTATATAGGCAATATTTTATTAATTATTCATATTTATTATATTATACTATATTATCATATTTATATTATATTTATCATAGTTTGGTGGTTTTTGGCTAGTTTTCTTAAAAATCTGGCGGTAATTCAACGAAGCTCATCTGGCAACACTGTCCCGCTCCCTCCCGCCTTCCATTTGTTTACGTACACCTCCACGGAGTTCTCTCTGCAAATTTGGAGGAATCCTTGTGCTCGACTTTGTGCGACATGGCGCCACCAACCAAGAAAAACAGTAGATTAACTTTGAAGCAGAAGATGAAGATAATTGAGATGAAAAGAGATGGAAAAAGGAACTGTGATATTTCCAGAGAGTTTGGTGTGGGAGAATCAACTGTGAGAATGGTGTTTAAAAACTGAGAAAATTGAAAAAACTGTAAAAACCTAAGGTGGACAGATTTTTTATTCTCGTAGCCATTGTACAAACACTGTGATCATTCATATAGAAAGATACCTGGCTCAATATATATGTGATATAAATATGGGCAAAATATTACGAAAATATTGAAAAATTAGGCGACCATATTCAATTTTTCCCATAGAAATAATACTTCCAATTTTGCGATTTCCAAATTTGCGACTCACAATGCCGCCCCATTTCTTGCAAAATTGGAGTAAGCACTGTACCTTCCAATGAGCTAGCTGAGATACAAGAACAGTGTTGATCAGTGGCAGCTCGAGTATAGGTACTGTGGAACTGCAGCACCCTTATTTCCACTTGATAGTATTGATGATATTCAGTATAATGATTTTGTCTTTAATTCTTTCTTTATACTTGTACAGTATATAATCCTTAAACTTAATGTCAGTAGCTATCCCTCAGTTTAAAAAAAAATGCAAAAATCTTCATATGGAATTGTGCATATCACAGTTCCAGTGGTGTGGAGTTTGCCTGCTTTATTATGCATGTGTGCAAAGGAGGCTGCACACAGTACTATGAGTATGAAAGAGCACTGTCGTTCCCAAGGTGTAGACCTTGGCGCACTGGTGGAAGATAGTTCGTATTTATTTTTTACTCAGTGTGTTGTGCTTTAAAAATGGTGTACCAAGGAGAAAATTATTCATCTTTTTGCACAAATTAAAAGAAGAAGAATGAATTTAATTTTTAAATGGATGGATCAAGATTAAACTGTGACAGTTTAGATTATGGTAATTAATTTTTTTTTTTTCTTCTCTTAGGATACTATAAAGTTTCTGAATAAAATTTCTTATACCTGTGTGTTTCCTTTTACAAAATATTAAAACAAGGGCTATAAATTTTTGGAGCAACACCCCCACTAATATTAGCTATGAGCCGCCACTGGCGTTGATCTGCTATAAATAGTAAGCACCACAAGGCTGAACATTGCTCTGAAACCCAGGATCAAATGCACACTTAGAATGCTTTGACTTGATGCATTAGGACAACTATAGTGTATATCAGTAGCATTTATTTATACAAGTAATGAAGTAATGGAGATTGGTATGTGTCACAACAAGACATAATAGGAAGGAAAGTCCCTTGTGTCCAATCTCAGTCACTCACAAGATGGAACAAAATAGGAATGGGATTAAAAAAAAAATGCATTCTAGTTACATTTAGGATGGCAGAAGTGAAAACAAAATAGAAGTGGGAAAAATTAGACACACTTGCATTCTAACTTTTGTTTTCAGAATGGCAGAAAAGAAATGAGGAATCGAAGCAATCATATTTATGATAATAATAGAATATAAAGAGGAATGCATTAGAATGATAGAATATGAATGAGAATCTAATTTGGGCTGCATTCTAGCTCTTGTTTTACTTTCAGAATGGCAGAAGACAAGTAAAGATTTGAAATAGCTATTGTCTTGATAATAAAAGTGATGGAATATGAGGAAAATGCAACAGAAAGTATAGGATTTGGATGAGAATCAACTATTATATTTGTAAAACTGATAGATTGAGAGGAAATGCATCAGAAGGGATATAATTTGAATGAGAAGCTAACTTGTAGTGTTGTGTCCATTGTAACAGCACACCCCAGAGGAAGGCCAGCACAGGGGCCACTGGTAGCTTTGGATCAGTATCCCTGGAGTCACTGCTTAAATGCATCCAGGAGTTAGACATGGATGACACCCAGCGACGCCGCATGGAGATCTTCCTCAACCAGAAGCAGAAAGTGAGTTTCTTTCCTTGTTCACTGTAGGGTCATGTATTTATCCTTTTCTGTCTATTTTTCAATTCAGTTTTCTTTCAAATTTATATAACTTATTTCTTTTTTGGTTCTTTTCCCTCTGCATTTTCTTTTCTTTCTATCTTTTGTTCATGGATAAAGATTAAGCTCAGAAGTAAACTACTAATGAAAAGCATATCTTTCCTCTTTTTTTCATTCCAGTCTTTATATGATTGTTCCATTTTTGTATGACTGTTCCATCTGTGTACTACACCATCACTGCATCCTCCTTCAGGTTGGTGAGCTGAATGCAGATGACTTTGAGAAGTTGGGTGAGCTTGGTGCCGGCAATGGAGGTGTGGTGAACAAGGAGCGGCACAAACCCTCAGGACTCATCATGGCGCGTAAGGTGAGGTGATGTGATGTGCTGATGCTCATTTAGTAGCATTAGTAGTTTTGATTCTGATGCTTACATTAAGATCATCATCATCATCATTGTATAAAAACTGGAAGTATTTTATAGCTGTGAGATGATGGTTGTCAATTTGTGTCTAAATATGAGTACGGATGAAGTATTAGAACTTGATTACAAGGATGTGATGGTTTGGTAGAGCTAGAAATGGTTTGAGAGGTGCAAAGATAGAAGTTTTCAGACATGAGTTTCTCTCTCTCTCTCTCTCTCTCTCTCTCTCTCTCTCTCTCTCTCTCTCTCTCTCTCTCTCTCTCTCTCTCTCTCTCTCTCTCTCTCTCTCTCTCTCTCCCTTTTTTTTCCCTAAACTCCTTTTTCACTGGGAGCCAATGGTGCTAAAAGTGTGATTGATGTGTGCATGAGTTTGTGGCACCTTGTCTGGACCACCCTGTGTGGGATTACGGGCCTGATGTATAGATAGATAGATAGGAAGAATGAGTCTTAAGAATGATGATGACAATATAGGTAGTGGGATCACCATGAATAGTGTGTAATAGAGAGTATTTACTGTGTCTGATCATTGATTATGATTTTATTTCTTGTTTCTCTTCCTTCCCTCTTGTTCATGGGTGCAGCTCATCCATCTTGAGGTCAAGCCAGCCATCAGAAACCAGATTATCCGAGAGTTGAAGGTCCTACATGAGTGTAATTCACCCTTCATTGTGGGCTTCTATGGGGCCTTCTACAGGTGGGTGCCCTCATATATCGCTGAATGGTGCTGTCTTTCCATGTCATGTAGCTATTCAAATAATATATGAAGCATGTGAAGTCTAGAATAGTGGCAGAAAGGAGTGTGGATTTTCGTTTGTTTTGGTGCTGTGCACTAGAAGAAGTTGTAAAGTGAAAGATGATATCTCACTATAGACACTTTTAGCCTTTCTCATCTGTCTTGATCTGCTTACCTGTGTCCTAGCAGTCTGATAGTAACACAGTGACAATGTTTTTTGCAGTGAGGGTGAGATCTCTATTTGTATGGAGTACATGGATGGAGGATCCTTGGATCTGTGCCTCAAGAAAGCCATTCGCATTCCAGAACCAATACTAGCCAAAATATGCTCTACTGTAAGTGGTTCTTTGTCTTGTTCTTCATGTCCTGCTCTTCTTTTGTTTATTTGCTCTTTCTTTTTCTATCACATTTCCTTTTTCTTCCTCTCTACATTCAAACCTAGTTATTTGGTTTATATGTATAAGCTCTTTCAGTGACTAAAAGATTGTGACCTCTGTGTCCGGATATTTAAAAACATTCTTTAGAGATGGAAGTACGAGACACAAAGATAAGATGTTTCCTTTGCCTTTTATGTAATGTACTCTAGAATATCCCTAAAATGATCAAATTAATGATTGTGTGTGTGTGTGTGTGTGTGTGTGTGTGTGTGTGTGTGTGTGTGTGTGTGTTGCAGGTCCTCAAGGGGCTGGCCTACCTGCGTGAGAAGCACCAGATCATCCATCGTGACGTCAAGCCATCCAATATCCTTGTCAACTCCCGAGGTGAAATCAAGATCTGTGACTTTGGCGTCTCTGGTCAGCTGATTGACAGCATGGCCAACACCTTCGTGGGCACTCGCAGCTATATGTCAGTAAGTGAACTGAGGGAAGAGTGATACCTCTATCACCTCCCCTGCTGTGCCAAATGCCCTTGAGGTGTGGCACCAGCCAAGGTCAGACCAGTAGGTGGGTCTGGTCCTCTTTTGTACATAAACACATAGTCCTCCTGGCTTGTTGGGTGGCCCATGCAGAATGGTTAGGGTAGGGGTTTAGCAAGGCAAGGGATGGGTAACTAAATCTTTCTGAATGAAGTATCTAGACATTTTGGTTTCTGCACTCCTGTCAGCATCCTTCTGATTCAAACCTTGCTTGTCACTTTACCAGCATCATTCAATCCCATCCTGGCCTGGTGGGAATTATTATATTTACTAATTTATTTATTTTTATTTATTTTGAGTGTGGGTGCTTGTGTGTATGTATGTATGTGTAAGGTTTGATGTCCTTCCCAGTCAGTGAGTTGCCTCAGATGTCAGCACTTTACATTGGTGCTGAGTGCCAACACCGGGGTGACTGATAGACACATTTTTTTCAATCTTAGAGTAGACATGTAATGTATAGACTTATGGAAATGCACAGTACTATCAAACACATGACCAGACTGCCACCACCAGTACAGGTGAATTACAGTATACAAACAGTCTTATCATAGATTTTAAAAAGTTGTAGGTAAGGTAAATAATTTTTTTTTTTTGAGTGCTGAATTTTCATATATGAATAAATATTGTGAAAAAAAAAAAATAGTAATGAAAGTACTTTAGATATGGATAAGAAACTAGAAATCCCTAGTTGAAGCTATAGATGCTATTTCTGCCAGCTCACCAGTCAGGAACTGCCTACTTGCCTCTGGTAAAAAGAGTAGTAACAGTGGCGTTGTTTGCAAGCTTTGTACTGCATCAAGTGGTGCCTTGCTCTGCACCACAACCATTACCATGCAGTTCCTGTTTATCAGTGTTCTTGTCTCCTCAGTGTTTCAGTCTCTTACCAATATGAAATAACACAGGAGTCTACATCCTCTCTGATTTGTACTTTAATAATTCACATTAATCGCTGCTAATTGTTGCTCAGTGCCTTGAAACATGTGTAAAATGGTACTATGTGTTTCAATACTGTACACACCAAGCAAGGTGATCCACAGAAGAGAGTTAGGAGAATGATTTATGATATAACTTATAAAGCTCTTAATTAATTATGATTACAGCTTTAATTATTTTGATTCATTAATTTTTACTGTATAAAAAGTATGTTTGTGTATCTGAATGATTTGATACTATATTTTGATATGTTTTCATATTTGTGACATAAGATATCACAGATGCAGTGTGCATAGTAACTTTATTTCTTTAAACAAAGTTTAGTTTTGCAGAAAAATGCATCTTAACTAATATAATGTAAGTATAAAGAGAAAAAATATTCAGCTTATGGGTATTACATTTATGAAGAATTTTATATTTGATTCATTCATATAATAAAAAAGAAATTATCATGGTTTGCCTGCACTTCGTCAAAGTAATGGGATTCTTTATGTTAGACCTTGTCTTACATAAGCATCTCAGTTTAACCCTTTCACTGCAGTATGCAACAGTTGACAACACTGAAAACAATGTATGGAATCTCTATAAGCATAAAAAAAAAAAAAAAAAAAGTTGATTTTTTGCTGTTTCTGTGGAGTACAATGTTTGGAAGAAGCTGTGGAACAAAAGATATGAGATCTCTCAGAATGGTTAATAGTTAATTAAGGATGTGCCAAATAGCAATGAAAGGGTTAATATATGTATGTATTGGAGAAAGACAGACAACATTAAAGATTAAAGTGCAAGTACAATACTGTGTAAACACACTATGATCCACAGCTTCTAGTTAGCACACAGTTCACCGGTGATGATTAGCAGTGTTGTAAGCTGCTGAATTTCTTCAAATTATAACACCACTGCCATGCAAAGTGATCATGAATACAGTTGCTAATCTTACATTTGCTTACTGCTAACTTTCTTTCCTCAAAGTCTTGGTCCACTCTGTCATGTTCATTTCTTCCATCCACATTCCAAAACAACACAATCTGTGCCTTCTTGCGATTGAAATTATTTCCTTAGTCCAAAGGAAGATCACAGATAACTTATTGAAAGATAGAGTTTTAACTCAAGGGAGAGCTAATTGAAAGGGAACCCTTTATAATGTAAATTGAAGGGGAATGAAAAATTGGAGTGAATTATAGACTATGCTGTGGGGAGCTTCTTTGTATCAAGTAAATTTTTATTTCTCTACTTTGTGTGTGGGAGTAAACTGCCTGAAGCATGATACCTTGGTTCACATAACATCCCTGGAATGCACTCATAAGTGAAGAACACACTCATAAGTAAACAACACACTCTCTGATAGCTGACAAAAAACTTGAGTAGCTCTGATACTAGTTACTTCACTAAATCTAAAGCCCTGTAGTGCTATTGTTGATAACAAATATGATTTAAGTTACTAGAACTGACCTGTTAAAACCATCATCTCCCTAACACTACTATGGCAGGGAATGGGAGGCAATGCTCACATTAACACCAGCTGCATGCTTGTCCTTAACTGTGTAGGAGACTGTAAACCTTGTGTACTACCTTGCTGTGAAACTGTGTATAAGAGAGAGAGAGAGAGAGAGAGAGAGAGAGAGAGAGAGAGAGAGAGAGAGAGAGAGTGTTTGTGAACTAATAGAAGAGTGAGTTTTTGAAAGAAAAATCCTGAGCCTGCTTATGTAGTTTCCTCCTCCCTCTGCTCTGTTTGCTATTCTTTAGCAAGGTAGTGTGTGTGTTTGTGTATGGGTGGATGGGTGAATAGGTATGGGTGCATCCATTGGAGATTGTAGTCTGTAAGTGGAAGTGTGACATGGTGTGTGATATATAGTGTGTTGAACTCTGATGGGGGAAATATTATATTGGTTAGGTAACAGCATATTCGTCCTAGAGTGCACATTAAAATATGAATGAAACTTGACAAAATAATTGATATATAGTAGAATGTTTATGAATTTGAGCATCAAGAATATGTAAAATTAGTTTTGAAAGTATAAATGTTTAAAAATATGAAAATTTTTAATAGAACATAACTCATAGCAACCATAGGGTTGAACCAGAATACAAGTTTCAGGAGTTAATGTGTTGCTTTGTGGCAGTCACACACACACACACACACACACACACACACACACACACACACACACACACACACACACACACACACACACACACACACACACACACACACACGCCTGGTAGCTCAGTGGTTAGAGCGCTGGCTTCACAAGCCAGAGGACCAGGGTTCGATTCCCTGGCCGGGTGGAGATATTTGGGTGTGTCTCCTTTCACGTGTAGCCCCTGTTCACCTAGCAGTGAGTAGGTATGGGATGTAAATTGAGGAGTTGTGACCTT
Source organism: Portunus trituberculatus (assembly GCF_017591435.1). Classification (NCBI taxonomy): domain Eukaryota; kingdom Metazoa; phylum Arthropoda; class Malacostraca; order Decapoda; family Portunidae; genus Portunus; species Portunus trituberculatus. The sequence goes on along the minus strand of NC_059302.1, from coordinate 10,640,937 downwards.
GTTGTCCCGGTGT